>NC_056751.1:518596275-518608775 GCF_019279795.1 Protopterus annectens | reverse complement strand
ACAAATGATTGCTGTTCATAATGTTCAACAACCCTCACAGACTGGAATGTTGCTGAAAATACTTATTGGCTAGCTAACTTTAAATAAGGAAAATGGATTGAGACTGAAGGATATGTAGTAAACTTCAACACTGTGTCGGCTGCCACTGAAACTTCTGATCCAGCAAACAGCCACTGTGCTATAATGACTCCTCACTGAGTAAACAACTCCAAGTTCTATAGTTAATGGGGTAGGTTATGAGAGTATGATAATCCATCTGCATTCATGTGTACAATGGTGAAATGAAATGGCTGCAGAAAGTATCCACTTAATAGTGAAACATTTGCATTCTGTGAAAGAATATCTTGTTTCAGCTTTACTCATCTTGATACTTAGGTATCAGATAAGGTATTCCTTACCACCTCCTTCCTGAGAACATAAAACAATTTCTATTTGATTAAAGTCTCATATGTTGCTTTACACCACTGGTTCTGAAGTGATACCTTAACTTTCATAAAGTCTGTCAGAATGTAGACTATGGTGGCAGCTGTAAAAACGTTTGATGCAACTCTTCTACAGCTGCTTGTTAGGCCAGGTAATGCCTTCATTTCTCATTTAGTTGTGGGTACATGCAGTTTTCTGACAAATTCTGTGTTGCATGTTTTGAGTTCAATATTCACATCTCCAAATCACATTATATAAGTATCTGCTTTCTGTCATACCAAGATTACTTTTGGCAGTATTAGCTGTAAACCCTGTAGTTTTTTAATCCAGAATGGCATGCACTTTGGACAAATGCAAGTCCCAGTCTTCTGAAGGTCTAGAATTTAATACCTAGTGTGAGGATTTAGACACTTATTCATGACCATTTGAAATTGGCAGTAACGCTATAAAGTTCAAATTCTAAGACAATATAATGAAACAGATCTTCAGTGGTGGACAATGCCATCTTCTATTGGGATTCAGGAGTTGAGGGAAATATGTGGGTAAATATCAAATTTGGATATGGTATTCGTGCTACAAAAATTATTACAAAAATCTTATGCTGCCATCTGCTTTAAGAATCAGTACAATTATACTGTTCCACTTGAAATGCTAGGACCCCCCCCCCCTTTAGTGAGTCCTATAAGCCTGAGACTGAATGAATGAAAAAAATGGACTTACACATAGTAGGTCCAAGATGGTCTTTCTCTAAATAATCCCCTTTTTCTGAGGTATGCCCCATCATAGAATTGGTATGTATATGTTTGGGAATGTGGGGGATCTGCATGTTAGTACTTGGTGTTCATTAATGCTGACATTTCAGTAGGGAGCCATTCCATTCCAACACCTCATTAACTACTGGATTAAGCATTTTTTCAGTGTTTAACAATTGCTTTAGTACTCTGGTATGTTTTGTGGCTTTAGGTTTAACTTTTCCCCAGAAGCAGTTTACTTATAATGCTGTATTAAATATGTTCTAACAAGAAGCTGAGAAAAAATATGTCAATAAAAACTTTTTTGTTAATGGTTTCAGGGCCTTTGGAAATGTTTTGTCTGTTTAAAGAACAGTGATAGAAGTACCTGATTCAATAACATTGGCATCCATGTTCATTCCCTGGCTTATAGAGAAGCTTCTGCTTCGCTACATGGTTTAAACACGCTTGTTATATCTGGCCTGATTTCTCCTTCCAGTTTCTCTTTTTTGTAGTTTAGTTTGGTTAGTTTCTGTACAAACTCAAAATGTGTTTGCCATTTTGGTAGGACTTATTTTCAGCAGTTGAGAGTAATACTAGCACTTTCTCCATTGTTTTAAACTCCCTTTGTCTGGCAGTTTTATATTGTACTTTCTGTTACTTCTCTTGTGCCTTTGCATGTCCACCTTTACAAAGAGATTAACAATTTTAACCTATTTTACAATTTTGTAAAATGTGCTTGCACTTTAAAATGGGGCTTTTCCTCACCCCAAGGTTCCTTTGTTATATCAACCTAACCTTGGAGATGGTCTACCATACAGTAACTCAACTGGAGAAATCTCATTAAAACCTGGAAGACATCTCTTGTAGCAAAACTAAGTCAAGAAAGTGAGTGATTCCACTTCTGTCCATCTTGATATCTGACCTTCTTTAGCATAGCCTTCAGAGTTTTATTAAAAAAAAAAGCTTGAAACCTTCATGACAGGCACATACAAAGAGGTCAGCAGAGAAGTAGGGATGAGTTTGTGGCAAAAAGTAAAGTTAAGAATACAATGGGATGTATAATCATAAAGCAGGTGAAAAACAGATGGGCACCAAAGTTAAAGGAGAAGTGCAGGCAGTAGTTACAAGTGATGCAATGTCAGACTAGAGGTTAGCGTTCAACATGATGTAGAGCAATTGCATACATTGTCCTGTTATAACAGTATAGGATAGATGAAAAGGGAATAGATGTAATACAGGAAGGCCAGCAACCCATATAGGCAATGACAGGGGTTGTGAGGTAGAAGTGGAGAACGAAGGGTGTAGATGTGAGTGGTGGTGGCATGGGGAAGGAATGTGAGGATAGAGAAGAGATCTCTATTATTTGTGGATTAATGATCGTAACAAGGGAGAAAAGGGAGACCAGATTTCAATGAATACTGCTTTATGATTAAAAATTAGCAAGACATGGTTGTAGAGGGGCATGGTGATCTACAAAGGGTTGGTGGTTGATGTTTTTTTGACATATGTCCATACCAGTATAACCCATCCAAGAAGACAGCTGATATGGTAGTAAGTAGTGTCAATGAGATGCCATTGGAGGGTTGGAATTAAACTTCACTGATGCTTTTCCTGTGCAGTAAACTCACTGAGAAAAAAAGGATATTGTTAGGCTATGATAATTCAGGAGGGAGCATGGTTTGATACTAATAGGAGAATATACCTGGACAAAAAAATGGCTCTGGCAGTGGGAGGGTTCCAAGAAAGGTCACTGGTGTTTTCTGTTTCACTGAAAGAGAATATACAATATTTCACTTTCAGGTTAGATGAATGGCAGTACTGCATGTCAAAGAAGCAGAAAACAGGGATGTATATTCATGCAGTAGATAAAAGATAAAACAGACACAGAAAATGCAAGAGAAACAAACAATGGTGACTTGGAGCATGACTATGCATTAAACTTTACAGTTCAAGATACTGGACAGAAAAAAATGAGAGATCCAAACAGCACATAGAAGAAGCGTGGGACTAGTGGCATTGTCACAGCAAACTGAGCCAGTGACAAGATAGGATGGGATATGGGAATCTTAAAATGGGACAGTGACAAGATAGGATGGGATATGGAAATCTTAAAATGGGCCAGTGACAAGATAGGATGGGGTATGGAGGTCATAAGACAGTTAAGACATGCAACACATAGTTCTCAAAGTCAGTGTGCTAAACAGTCACAGCCCTTAAGGCCAAACACAATGCCAGACACACTTGTTATAGGTGACTCCATAGTCAGACACACTGACGTCCCACTCACCAGACTGAACAAGGAAAAGATCACAGTAAGCTGCCTGTCAGGTGCTAGAATCCGCCACATAACACAAGCACTCAGGTCACTCCACAGCAAGTACAAGTATGACTCAGTCATTGTCCATGCCGGTGTGAACGACCTGAGACACCTCCTGGACTACATGAAAAGAGACATAGAGGAGCTCTCAGATTATGTAGCCCAGGCTGGTATGACCCTGACCCTGAGCAGTATCCTACCCTCACCAAGAATGATGCCACAATACAGAGACAAAATGATCAGCTTTAATAATTGGCTTAATTACTGGTGTCATTCTAAGGGGATCCAATGTCTGTCTGCCTGGGATTACATGCTTGACAAGCCACGCTGCTTCGCAAGGGACAGCTTGCACCTGTCACCCCTGGGCTTCCAGATACTGGCAAAGGCTCTTGCCACCCCCATAGTGTCTTTTTTAGGCAAGGCTCAAATGATAAACCTACCGCCCTAGAAAACAAAAATGGAGAAAAACTAAGGGTAATATTGCTCAATGCCAGAAGTCTAAACCTCAAGATGCACGCCCTCGAAGTCCTCCTCAGTATGGAGAACATCAATGTCTGTGCTGTGACTGAAACCTGGTTCAAGGCTCCTGAGAGCACCCCAGCACTATCAGGTTATACCTCATATCATGCGTTCCGGCCCCAAAATCCGGACCGAACCACAAAGGAGGAGTATCCATATTCATAAAGGATACCCACACCTCCAGGTTAGTGGCAATGCACGAAGCATCGGAGACCATCCAGGTGCAATTAACTATAGGTAAAACTGCCCTACAGTTTGTAACATGCTACAGACCACCTTCTCAAAGTCAGAAAACCCACACAACCTTCCTGAAGACACTGGAGAGTATGAATGTCTCTCCAAGCACCATCATATTGGGTGACTTCAACTACCCAAACATAGACTGGGAACATTACTCAAGCCCCAACACCCTAGCCCAAAGGTTCCTTGAGTTCATAAACTCAAATGCTATGGAACAACTAGTCACCATTCCCACAAGAGGAGAAAATATACTAGACCTGATCATCACAAACATGGGGACAAAATGCTCCACACCGGAAGTATATCCCTCATTGGTGAGATCAGACCATAAATTAATCTCACTGGAGATCCACATCCCCGCCCCACCCCAGCAAAAAGACCACAGTGAAGAACTTCTCAAAAGCAAACTTCACACTTCTTAAGACTGGAGTGGTATCCTTCAAGGCCCCCGAGCCAGAGGAAACCACAACCCACGCTGCTGAAACCCTTACAAATGCCTTCTACGAGCACCTCCAGGAATGTATGGATCAAGCAATCCCTAATAAAATCAAGACCCTTTCCACCAAAGGCAGGCACTCAGTCTGGTGGACCCCAGCCATAAACAAACTCTACAATAAGAGGAGAAAGCTACTACATGACAGAGCAAAATCCCTAAAAGGGAAGGCATCTCTGATCAATACTAGCAAAAAACTACGATCACTCATAAAATCATCCAAGGCCAACTTTGAGAGAAAAATCGCTAATGACACAAAAGACAATTATAAAGCCTTCTTTAGCTATGTTAGAAACCTGGGTGGAAACTCCCAGATATGCTCAGAATTAGTCCAAAATGATAAAAAGATCACTGAACCCACAGACATTGCCAACATACGGGCAGACAGGTTCAGTGCAAATTTCTCCCCTCCCTCCCTCCCAAAAGGAGAAATATCTATCCCACCAGAGTCTAGCCTCCCAAACATCTCAGATGTCCAGGTGAGAGCTGCTCTCTCTAAAGCAAAAAACACAGCATCAATGGGACCGGACGGTGTCCCCGGCTGTGTGCTACACGAACTCAATGAGGAACTAAACCCACACATAAGGCTGCTGTTTAATCTTAGCCTTATTACAGGATACGTACCCAAAGAATGGCGTACGGCAACTGTGGTCCCACTCCACAAAGGCGGTGCTTCTACGGACCCTGGAAATTACCACCCCATAAGCTTGACGAGCCTTGTCTGCAAAGCTATGGAGAGGATCATAATGGAACTCATAAATAAAGACATTGGGGACCTACAGACACTGGATCCTACCCAATTTAGCTTTGTCAAGGGCAGATCCTGCCTCTTGAACTTGGTCGACTTTTTTGAAACAGTCACTAAGGCCATTGATGAGGGTAAGGCAGTTCACGCAGCCTACCTTGACCTAGCAAAGCGTTCGACACAATACCCCACTCGAGCATCATAGAAAAGCTCACCAGCTTAGATGTAAACCCATATGTCACAAGATGGGTTGCAAACTGGCTCAAGGACAGAACACACAGGGTTAGAGTTGCTGGTGCCATGTCAGACTCTAAGCCGGTCACGAGCGGTGTCCCACAGGGCTCAGTCCTGGGCCCCTCTTGTTTGGCATTTATTTTCTGAAGTGCAGGCAAACATAGGGGATTGTGGCTGACAAAATTTGCAGATGACTGCAAACTGGGCACCATAATTGACACTCCATCAGACACAGACATCCTCCAGAGAGGTCTCATAGAAATGGATAACTGGTGCCAGAGCCATGGCCTTAAGCTAAATGCCAAAAATGTATAGTCATACCCTTTGGGAAAAACAAGGTAACCCCTAATTACCACATAGGTGGTAATCCATTAAACATGGAAGAAGTTATCAGGGACCTGGGGACCCAAGTTGACAGTAACCTCTCTTTTGACCCTCACATTGCCAAAGTGGTTAGGAAGACCTTCTACATTGCCCACCTGATCATGAAGGGATTCACATCCAGATCAGGAGAGGTCATTGTACCCCTGTACTCTTCACTTATCAGACCAATGATTGAGTACAACGCCCCATTCGGAATGTACCTTACCCAACACCTGCAGCAGTTGGAAAGACCCCAAAAGTTCCTCACCAAAAGGTAAAGGCGCTCAAACATATGTCATACGATGCCTGACTGAAGAAACTCCAGCTCTATTCAGTCACATACCGTCTGCTCAGAGGTGATCTGTGCCTGACATACAAGGCCATGTCCAACCCGGAATTAATGGACATGCTCCACCTCAAAAAATCCAAATCCACCAGAGCCACGAGAGCAAGAGACTTAAACCTCAACACGGATATAAATAGGATGTGCGGGAGGGACAGATTCATCACCCAGAGACTCCCTACACTATGGAACAGAATCCCAGTCCATGTGAGGCAGAGCCCCTCACTGACTCTGTTCAAGAGAAATCTTGACGAGTGGATGGGAGATCGTAGGTTTACCCCGGGAATCATCTCTGTATCACTGCTGGACAGAGGCACAGCAAACTAATGGGTATAGTATTCACATCCTAAGGGGTGGTGAAAGCCACACACACTCTGGCTAGGCTTATAAATGCCCTAGGGCAGATAGCCTAGTATGAACCTATGAACCTATGAACCTAAGAATGGAAAGATATGCATGAAGCAGAAATCTACATAAAGAGCATCAAACTTATAAAGGAAATTAGGGAGAGGATGTTAAACAGAGCTGTGACATATTTAGAGAGCAGAAAGTAGAAATAAGTAAGGCAAAGAGGAGGTGGATATAATGGATTATGGTAGACAACTAACAGTGCAAGGAATTAATGAGCTGCATTGTAGAGTCTTCAGGAGTCTGGCCAGTCTGCATAATGATCTTCTGAAGAGATGGAACCAGAACAAAAAAGGCTAATACCACCAACGGATGAGCAAGACTGGAACACAGTGTCACAAGAACTCCACTAGGATAATCAAAAACCTTTTACTGAGTGATTTTGTCAGGTTGTAACCAAAGACTTCATCAGAATACAACAAAACTTAATACACTTTTGTTAAGTATACTAAAACCTGTGAGAACACATGACATAGTAAGCCAATGAAACTTCTCATAACATTAATTATGAACAGATTTTATCTAACACATCACACTTGAATTCATGGACAAATTTTAAAGTAAAACAACAAAAAAACACTGTTACCTAAAAAGTAACAGAATTGTTATAGTAACATTTCAACAAACAGAAGCCCTTACATACAGCTCAAACATATAAAAACTAAGCCACAGTTAGCAGTCAGTGGAAAAGCATATAAGAACTAAATATGCAAAGTAAGCCAAAAAGCAGTAGTGTAGCGGTAGAGACGTTGGCTGAAGAGCAGTTAGTCATGGTTCGAGCCCCCACAACATCAATTTTTATTTTTAGTGAAATAAGCATGAAACAAGTCCCTGACATATATGTACACATATAAAATTATATTTTATGTAAAATGTAATGAAATGGGCCATTTATTTTGAAGAAATGTGAGATAACAAAATAATAAAAAATGCCAGATGTGCCTATAGCTGAGCTACAGTTTAACAAGTTGAGTGCATCTGCCCGTAGGTGAGCAGTGGTTTAACAGGTGTAAAATGAGTGCCCAAGGGTGAGCAGTGGTTCAACAGGTGTAAAATGAGTGCCCATAGGTGAGCAGCATTTATCACACTGAAACTGTGTGGCCATAGCTGAGCTAAGCGTAATATGCATGCTGACAGCCAAATGATGCGTAAACCAATGTAACCCGTTTGCGCTGAGCTGCACGCCGCGCCAACAAGCTAACCAACAGACAATGTTGAGCAAGCTGTATCAAAACTGCCTTTACACAGACAAATGGCCAATCACAGATAAGTGCGAGAAAAATGGCATATATAAGCCCCATAGGCAGGAATACACAGCATAACCGATTGTAGAACCGACTTGCAGCCAGAATGTCAGGTGTAGGTGAGGGTAGTTGCTTCCGAGCACAGAGGTGTGGCATTGAGGAGTCCAAATATATGGTTTGGCTCCTTGTCCACAATCATGAGGCCCAACTCATGCAGGGCCAGGTCCTGTGGGGAGCATATAGGGCTGAGTCGTGGGACCGGTTGGCTCATGATCTCACCAGTGCCACAGGGATACCAAGGACTGGTGAGCAGGTCCGTTACCACCATGTGGACCTGAAGAGAAGGAAGCAGGACCAACTGAACCGTTGGATCCAGGAGGCCCGGCAAATGCCCAACGCCCCACTACTGAGTAAGTTACATGTAATTATTTATGTAAAAAATTAACCTAGCTGATATTATGGAGATGTGTATTCCAATATTACTTTATTTATATTACAGCTGCAGGTGTCCGTTCTGTGAACCGTAGAGCCTATGGCGATAAGCTGGCATGGTTGCGCCACCAGACAGGTCAGTAATTCTCTCCCTGTAACTGTAAATAAATATATAAGTATGACAGTTAGCAAAAGAGTGCAGTGTAGTCACTAATTAATAAAATGTGCAAGTAACAGTGTAAGAGGGTTTGCAAGTATTGCTTGATTACAAAAGTGTGATGCAGCCTGTAATCCAAACATTAAAATTAAACAAGTCTGAAGTAAAGATGTCCCACCTGTAATATAATAGTACATAACCTGCAGCAGGCTGAAAAGTACAGCTGCAGAAGCTGAGTAAAACACGTGTGAAATATATCCCTCTTGAAATACAGAAACATGCCAGAAGTGAGACTGTTGGAAAGGATTGTTATAACTACAGGTAAAACATGTCAATAAAGCCTAGAATTAAGTACCATCCTGAATTGTAAAAATAAAACAAGTGAGAGAGTGTGAGAAAGAGTTATGAATCCACCAATAAAGTAGTAATAACTCCTGAATAAAGTATACTGCAGTCAGTACAGAATGAAATGAATGCGACAGGCAGAACCAAACAGTAACATGTGTTGAAAATGGTACCACAGCTGGAATGTGTGTCCCAAAATCTGGATATGTTGCTCTCAGTCTGCAATATGCAGATAGTATGGTTGTCTGAAATACCAAACATCCACAGTTGTCTATAGCTATATAAAGCAAATGTAGCAGGATGATGTAGCTGAACAGAGCCAGATATGAATGTGTATGAATAAAAATGAAAATGTATATTGATATAGCAGTAACATTCCTATCAAGAACCTGAAGTAGTTATCACATAGGAAACTGTAGGCAGAACTGTAGTGTGTATATATATGCAGCTATTAGAAATGTACAGCATATGAATTGGTATTTGAAGTTGTTAATTAAATTTTCTTCACCCTACCCTATAACCACATATAATCCATTCCACGTGAAATTGGTATGTGCAATCACAATTAACACCCCTGGACATTTGTCCTGTTGGTTCATACATATTTGCATGTACGTTGATGCATCTGCCCTGTTCATACATCCAAACCTGATGGCCTGTTGCCATCAATCAACCCTGCATGTTGTTGGACTGTGTATTGCTGTTCAAATTATGCATGTGTTATGCTTGCTGTTCAATGGTTTGAATATATGGGTGTTTGGTTAATGGGAATACTAATGCATGCTGTTACAACTAATTTTGAATGGTATTGTACATTACTAACCCAAACTGTCATAACATAATGCAAAACATAGGACGACAGGGAAGGCGAATTCCAGCGGATGCACCTCTCCCTTCTCAGCTGGCAAGTGCACCTGGCAGTAGTGCCCAGGCCGGACCCTCCTCCGGTGGCCCTGTGCCACCTGCAGGTGGAAGCACTGCAGGGGATGGGGCTCGTCCCCCCTCTGCAAGTGTGGCCGGAGGAGAACATCCACTCATCCTCCATAATGTCCAGACTGTGGTGCATAGGGAGATCCGGGACGCTGTTCTTGGGCCCCTATACCAGCTTGAGGTACGGGTGGCACAACTAACGGGCATGCCTGCTGCCCGGCCTACACAGCCCCCAGCACAGCCCTGTCCTGGGCAGTGAAGGCACAGTGGCAACTGCCTATGGGTGGGGATATCAGTTCCACTATTGCCATCTGTGGGCTCATGAGCTTGAGATATCCAAACATCTGTCCCCATCAATTGTGTAACCCCCCACATGTGTCATACACCGCCCCTGTATGCATCTTGTTTGTCTTGTCTGTTAACCTACCCAACCTACCTCCCCAGCTATACTGACTTCCTGTACCTGACATACCACTCTCACCTGAAAAAAAAAAAAAAAAAAAAAAGGGCACTCTGTACCCAAAAAAAAATTACGCCCCATACATAGCTGCCCATTCCACACACGTCTGCTGGACATGGAAACTGTCAATTACAATTGGCTGTACAACAAGTATTATTGTTGTCCTTACACCTCTCTCAGGGGTGGAAGGTTTCAAATGTCACACCAAATTACATACATATGCACAGCTGTTGCTGATGAAGAAATGGGCAGCTATGGGCCTTACCTACATCCCTCCTGCAAAACCCGAGCTTGTTTCCCTACTGTCTTACCCTCTTTGTGACCCCTTTTTCACCACTTTCCTGTCTCCCCATTTTCATTTCTTTCAAAGAAATTAGTGCGGGTGTGCGCAAGAGTAAGCACTTTTAAGCAGTTGTAAGCGTGTGTGTGCAGAGCTGAACGCCAGTGCACATGCGTGAGCTCCACGCAAACCAGCGCTAACCTGGTTAGAACTGCATAAAAGTGCCTTAGTCACTCTGAATGACAAGGCCTGTAGTCTGCTCAAAAGAAAAATTAAATCCCACTGTCAGTCCCGAACCCAGGACCTTGGAAACAGTAGTCTGCATGACTTACCACTAAGCCATGACTGTTATACAAGAACATTGTGCTACAATAAATATATCATGCAATAGTAGGAATGAATGTAAAGGGAATATAGGATGTGTAGTACACAAAGCATGTCATGTATATTTACTGTCAAATGTAGTGGATTTCTATAATAGTAGTGTGTGAACAGAAACAGCCATGCTAGTTGGTAGCTATTAGGTAATAATGTCACTGTAGAACCTTGCAAGCCACACACATACTCACAGCAGGATAATCACTGCCCATACCCCAACCTCTTAGAGCAACACATCCGGACTAAGTAATAAAAAATGTGGAGCAAAGGCCCAAAAACAGGGACACATTCCAAATATTGCTCCAACAAACTTAGACAGTTGAGAGAGTAACAGGTTTTGCATTATGATGGATGGTTGTAAGGGTATGAAGTCTGAAACTGAAATGTTTGTCACTATAGTCTGACTTGAGCCCTGAGTGATTTGCCAGAAAAAGCTGTTTATGAGATATGGACCAAAATATGAGGCAAAAATGTGGACATCCTGCAAATATCTGTACACTTGAGAGGTCTGACACTGCCATATTTGAATAGTTAAGAGCCTAGACATAGCAACAGTGACTGAGTTACAGGGATGCCCCACAGACTTCCTGTGAAATGTACAAACAGTAGGCAGAAAGGTGTTACAACACATGCAATGGTAACTATGAAGTACTGAAAGTATGCACCACTTGCACATCGGAAATAGTGTAGTAATACATATGCTCATGCTAACCCACAGTTACAACTGCAGAATACCAGACAATTTAATGGGTGTACCCCACTGATATGTATCATTCCATGAGGCAGATAAAAGATGTACCTGAGAGTCTCTGGGGTCTGCTCAGCAGCATACTCAAATACCCTAATAGATGTCAAGGCCCACACCATGCCCAGACCACACTGCATGCAGTAACACCCTAGCAAATATAGCAAGCATTCCAAGGTGTGAATGTACATGGAAAATAGGAAAGCCATAGCAACACACTACAGTCAAGACACCTATCAGGCATAAAGGTAGTGAATGAAAAGGGCAAATATTGAAGCCATAGCAACAAAGTGCAAGAGCCACTGCTATATACCAGTTACACCACGTCCCACAGGAAAGCACACACACCCACATTAACAGTAGATGTAGTCTTAGGTGTCAGTGTACATACACACTTAGTACAGGAAACTGGAGAAATGAATGGAGAAATGTTAATCTACAACACAGCCAGAAATATGAGAGAGATACTAACCTTTACACTCACAGAACAGTGTCCACAGCATACCAGCATGGTCCCTGCCCTTAAACTCTGAAAGGGCTATGCCTATCTCACCTACCTTTTTATAGCACTGTCCTGAAATCACAGTGAGAACTGCAATCAGTACACAACTGGCTGCATGCAATTAGCAAATGCTGGCTAACAACTGGTGCAGAGGCCATCACATGGACATATGCAGATACCTACAAAAGCATGCTGTACTCCCTAAAAA
>NC_056751.1:518536079-518576451 GCF_019279795.1 Protopterus annectens | reverse complement strand
GGGGGGCCCTAGTTTTGACACTACTGAGTTGAGAGAGCTCAGCCTCCGGTTTGGATAAATGGTTGCATCTCTCACATATATTTGTATTTCTTGGGGAGGTGAGCATTGTCTGTGTACATGGGGCAGGTGTAACATTGCCTCAAGATTCACAGATTCAACTTGTTGTAGCTGGCCTTAGTGGATTGTATGAGTGGACATATGTTATTGCCATACTACTGATCAGAGACTACAATCCTTTTTATGTTTGCTCTATCATGTAGTAGCTTCCTCATTCTCTTGCATGGTTTGGTAATGGCTAGAGTCCACCATGCCAGATGCCTGCGTGTATGGCATTGTGTCTTGGTTTTATTTGGGATTGCATAATCCATGCATTCCTGGCAGTGTTCATGGAATGCCTGTATAACAGGTTCTGAGGTGTGGCCCATATTTTGCACCTGCACAGGGCCTTTAATGGATTCCACATCAGTTTGGAGGAGTGCAACTTTTGCTTTACACATTTCTCACTGTGGTTTTCTGGCCAGGGACTGTGGTCAGGATGTGTATATCCGGTGTGATTACTCTATGGTCTGGTCTTACCAGTGAGGGATACACTTCTCATCTTGCCATCCAGTACCCATGCTGCTGATTATCACATCCAGTATGCTTACCCCTCTTGTGGGAGTGGTACGTTGTTCCTGGGCATTTTGGTTTATGGATTCTAGGAACTTTTCTCCTACAGAGTTGGAGCTAGAATAATGCTCCCAGTCTATGTTTGGGTATTTTCAGTCACCCAATATAATGTGCTTTGTTGGGCTTGATATATTCATATATTCCAACATAGGCCAAGTGCAGTTCCTGGTGTTAGGACGGTAGTCTGTTGCAAGCTATAAACCGGGAGGCAGTTTTAGCCACTGTTACTTGACCATGGCTAGTCCATGCTGCTTCTTGTTGTGGTACCAACATGGGGTGTGGTTATCCTTGACAATTATTGCTAGTCATCTTCCTTTTGTAGCTTGTTCCATGTTTTGTGGCTGTACAGCACAGTATGAGGTGTAACCTGGTAGTGTTAGGGTGCTGTTGTGAGCCTTGATCCAGTTTTCTATTACAGGACAGATATCAACATTCTCCATACTGGGGGAGTTTAGACTGCATGCATCTTGCTGTTTAGACTTCTGGCATTGGGCAGCATTACATCTAGGTTCTTATCCCTTGTGATACCTATGGAGGTGGGTTTGTGTTTTGAGCCTTACCTATTCAAGGCATGCTGTGGGTAACAACAGCCTTTGCCAGTATCCATAAGGCGAGGACCGATAGGTGCACGCCACCCCTAGCAGGTGGAGCATCATGTCATGCTCAGCATGTCATCCCAGGTGGGCACACATTGGATCCCCTTTGACTAACAGCAATACTTCAGCCAATTATTGCAATTGATCATCTCATCGTCATATTGTGGCATCATGCTTGGTGAGGGTAGGATGTTAGTCAAGGTCATCAAGTTTGCATATACTACAAGGTGTTACATTGCTTAACACATGGCATTCATGCCTCAGGTGGTGCTGCAGGGCTGCCTCTGTTGGATGCACATACTACACTTCCTGTACATGTTTGAGAGCAGGTTATGTCATCTTAGGCATCCCTGTTATTATATGAGTGAATCAGAGAGGGGTATCATTCCCAGGGTTCCTACTGAGCCATTGTATGTGCTATGCGTTGCCTCTTTGCCAAGTCCAGGGCATACTGGGCACGCCTCATTCTGCCTACTGGGGCAGGCTCAGGTTGTTCCTCCTCCGAGTCACGCTCTGCCTGTGATGGCCTTGGCAATGGTGGGGGGCTGTTTGGCCCAGCTCTATGCTGATCCTGCTGCAGCTGTTTTCACAAGATCATATTATGTAGCATAGCACATACCATGACAATTTGGGTACATGTAGTTGGTGAGTACTGCAAGGCTCCACCAGATGTGTCCAGACACTGGAACCGAGACTTGAGCAGCCCAAACATACGCTCTATTACATTACGTGTTTGTGCGTGTGCCTTATTATGGTGTTCCTGTTCAGGTGTGTATGCATTTCTGATGGGTGTCATCAGCCACGGCTCCAGTGCATAACCTGCATCCCCCACTAGGTGTCCGTGTGGGATGTCCCCATTGGCAAATGTCTGGTACAGCTGTGTCAAATGCCAGATATGGGAATCATGGTAGCTCCCAGGGCAGCCAGCACACACATTCATTATTATGCCCTGGGCATCACACACGACCTGGCAGTTGATGGAGGGGAAGCCCTTGCGGTTTATGTAGGCCCTACCCGGCTTACCTGCTGGTGCTTTGATGCGTATGTGCGTGCAGTCTATTGCACCCACTACCTCAGGGTATTCCGCTATTTGCTGGAAGAGACGCATATTGCTGGCCAATACCTCACGGGCATTGGGGAAATATACATGATCACTGACATGTGTTGACATGGCATCCAGGAACTGGTACAGTTCCCTGGAGGCTGATGCCTGTGATATCCACATCATATCACCAGTTGGTCTCTGGAAGGTACCTGTTGCTAGTATTCTTAGGCCAACACATACCTTGGTTTCCACTGGGATGGGTTCCCCTCTGTTGGTTCTGTGTGTGAGGCATGGCCTGCACAGCTCGACAATTTGCTGCAGGAGTTCTCTGTCCACTCTATAGCGCTCCACTATCTCCAGCTCATGTAACCCATGGAAGGTGACCCTGGGCCTGTACACTCTTCTCCATCTCCTCACTGTGGGTTGTCTGGCACCATTTGCATTGTCACCACCCTCAGCAAGTCGCCTATGTCTCATTATGACAGCTATGGCAGCCCCTAACATTTCTGCTCTGAGTTCAGCTTTTTCAGTTTTCACTTCTAATAGCTTACTCCTGTCTTGCAGTGTCTCTTGAGAGAAACATCCTGCACTGCTGTTTGCAGAGTTTTAAGTGCTTGGCTGGGCTACTATTCTGCCTGTGTAATTGCCTGCTTCTAATTGTTTTCACCTGCTAGCTCCAGCAGTATTCCCTGCTAGCCTCCTACTAATTCTGTTGCTTAAAACCAAAAAGTTAACCCAAATTCAGGGTATTAGCAAAAAACAATAAAACAATAACTCCATGGCCACTGCACACCAAAACGCCAGTCAACCAGGTAGCAGCTGATTTTGAAACAATAACTCAGGAACCAAGCGAAAATTCTTTCCAAAATCGCAGTAATTTTAATGTAAGACTTAGCGCTTTCACCTTACAAGGCATCATCAGAATCAAATAATAAATACACCCTCCCCCAATATATACTGAAACCTATTGCAATTACATATTAAACAATTAAAACCAACCAATGAGCCTTCAATGTTAATTAACATCCTATTAACTCATAATAATCTCATAAAATTCAACTATTAATACATCAAAAAAAACAAAAAAATGTATACTTGTATGGGCTAATAACATATACACATAACTTACACACAATAATATTTCTACTTCTCATTAATTCTAAAATTTAATAAATAGATGTACTCATATACAATTATATATCATGTTAATCACCATGATACAGTTGATGAAAAAAAATATAAATATATATATATATATATATATATATATATATATATATATATATGTGTGTGTGTATATACACTTGAACAATGATGTTATTAAAATAAATAACTACATGTACAAAATCTACAAAAATTGTGATCTATATATCAAGAGTGGCTTGATGGAAATAAAATCATTAAGACCTGGGTACTTCATTGCATTCAATCTTAACTGCCATTCCATCTCCTTCAAAGCCACCCTGTTCTTAACATCACCACCCTTTTCCACATGTACCCGGTCAATCACAAAAAACATAAATTTCTTAAAATTATTACATTTCAAACTATGAAGATACAAAGCATTATGAGTGTCTTTGTTTTTTATGGATCTGAGGTGTTCAGGAATCCTATCTCTAAGTCTGCGGGTTGTCATCCCAACATAAAATGCATCGCAGGATGAACAATTCGCCACATATACTAGATTCCTAGAATTACAGTTACAAATACCTGGACAAGGTAAGTTGTACTGATAACCTGAAATGACCACATAAGGGCCATCAGCAATAAATCTACAACTTTTACACCTTCCACATTTACCCATCCTAGACCTAGTATGTGGCTTATTCCTTTCCAATATAGCCTTCAAGTTTTCACCCCTACTGTAGACTATCACTGGCTCATTACCCACCACTGCCTTCAAATCATTGTTCAAACAATAATTCCACACACTTCTCAACACCGCACACAACTCCAAGGACTTATCATTATACTTCATGATAAAACAAGGTCCCTTTTGGCTACTAACACCTGTCACTACATTAACTTGTGAGGCCTCAACCTCCAATGACTCATCCCCCCTCAAAATAGGAAAATAGATTGTGCGTCTTTTCTTAAATATTTCCTTTTTCATGCTTAGCAACAGCTTGATTGGATACCCACGTTCCAACAACATACCAATCAATTTAAAAATTTCCAATCTAAAAATCTCATCACTACTCACCAATCTCGAAATTTGTACCATCTGACCCTTAACCACCCCTTTTCGCTGATGGAAGGGGTGGCAATTACTGAAATGCAGTAATGAATTGGAATAATTTTCCTTCCTATAAATGGTACTAGATACCTCATCATCAACCTTTGAGATACTAATATCCAAAAAATTAATGCTATCTGCACCCCAGGTATAGGTAAACCTTAAAAACCCAGTAGTATCATTGAGGTACTCCACAAACTCTACTGCTGTTGCTTCATCACCATTCCACACAATCAATATATCATCCAAAAATCTGTTGTAAAGTATAATATTGTTCTTATATCTTGAGGAAAATACAAAAGCCGTTTCCCAAGCCAATAACACCAAATTGGCATACACTGGGGCACACTTGGCCCCTTAGCAACTCCAGAGCATTGTTTGTAAATCTCACCTTCAAATTTAATAAAATTGTTGTTTAGAACCAATTCCATCAAGTCATAGAACAAGTTTAATCTTGATTTATCAATAGTATTACTCCTGTTCAGACTAAAAACCAATAGCTCCAAACCTTCATCGTGAGGAATGATGGAAAAGAGGTTAACAACATCTATTGTTAAAAAACTGTACTGATCAGTTTTATTCTTAACCTCCTTCAGTCTTTCCAAACAATGCCATGAATCTCTAAGTATGTGGGGCACTTCAGTTAAAGCTGACTTGGTCCATTCATCCACAAAGGCCACTAGGGGTTCTGTCTTTGAACCCCTGGCAGCCACAATGGGCCTAAATTGTAAATTCTGAATGCCCTTGTGCACTTTAGGTATGCCAAAAATACACGGCAAAGTTGGATTTTTAACTGTCAAAAAATCAAATTCAGTTTCATTAAGCACCCCTTGAAAAAGTGCATCTTGCAGAAACAAATCAATCTTAGAATATGCTCTATTCACCTCATTGATGGATACTCTAGAATAAATGGATTGATCATTCAGTACCCTAGACATAGAGGTGGAATAGTCAATCCTGTTCATAAGTACCATCCCACCTCCCTTATCTGGTTTCATACACCTGATATCATTTGAAGTTCTAATTTCCTTTAACAATGTTCTTTCCTTAACCGACAAGTTGTCAATTACTTTACTGGGTAATGAACAAATTCTCCTAAATTCAAATTCCAATAATTTTTCAAAAGCAACAAATTCTGGACATGGAGGTGGAATAAAGGTACTTTTTCTTTTTAGTAAAGATCTTGGAGCATTACTTTCACCTACGTTAAGTGACTTATTGTCATAAAAATATTTCTGTAGGTTTAACCTCCTCACATATAGTTTTAAATTGGACAAAATGTGCGCTATGTCCAGTTTAAAGCTGGGAACAAAGCTCAGACCCTTTGTAAACAATTCAAAGTGCGTATCCCCTATCTCTGTCTCTGTATAATTATAAATAGTGAAGCCCTTTTGCTTCAAAATAGTACACTTCAAACCTATGATATATATCAAGCACAAAGTCATCTTGTGATTGTTCTATGTCCCTACAAGGACTATTGCTAATAACAAGCTCATTAACTTCATTACCATTAAAATCTTCATTGACTAATAATGCATTGTTAGCCAAGAACATATCAGCACCTAAATTACAAAAACTCAATATATCCAGGTCTTCGGTCCTATCACTAAAATTAAAACAATTATTACTTTCTTGTACCATATCATTGTAAAATACATCATCCTTAGCAAACGAAGGCTCATTGGAAAGGTCAACAACAAAATCATTACAAACAGTTTCACTCAAATTCCCTTGTGATAACCCCCCCTCCCCCTTTAAAATCCATTCTGGGGATAGTAAGTTGTCCTTGTTCCCTGGTTCAAAAGTCTCTCCGATCTCCGAGGACCGTGATACACATCCAAAAAAAACTCATCAACAGCTGTTAACTGTTCATCAAAATTGTCACAATATCCAACATTGTCTATATTCTGTGACAATTTAGTTTTAACAAAAGAAGTTTGACGAAGCAACCTTTTCCCCAGGGGGTATGCACAATTATTAACATATTCAGCCATGTCTCTGGCTAATTTTTTGCTCTTAACTGATTTACTATGGTTAACAAAATTTTCCAAATCCTAAATAACCTTGTTAAAACTTGCTTGCTGTTGGAAAAAAAGCAAATCAGTAGTTATACTAAGATGCAATTTTGAGATGTACTTCCCACAAAGTACACATTTTGGTGTTATTATTATCAATAATAATGTCTAATAACTCCATACCTGCTCGATCGAACAGTTTAATTAAATCGTCAAAAGCATTAGACCCATACTCTATTCCCATGGGCAATTTCCAGATCCGTAGCTCTGTCGGCACCTGCTTATGTTCCTTCGATTGAGTAAGAAACCAATTATCCAATTGCATAGCCCTTTACTTGGTACAAAGTTTGTTAATTCTAAAAATTTGCTCTTTGAGTATAGGATAATCAGCTCTACTCTCTCCAACACAGCAGCAGTATCTCCAAACGCAGGCGTCTCAAGCCACGACTCTATTCTAAAATCACTTCCAGGTCCCACAGTCAACGCTGGAGCAACCAACAAACCTCCGCTCATCATGTTTGGTTTCGCTGTAGCCCCTGCCGTACATTTAGACACCACCCCACTATAGGAAGTAGACGGATTGGGTAACTGTCCAGGCATTATCGAACTCGCTGGCAGTGAATGCAATGTAAAAAGCTCCATCTGTGAGTTCGTAGGACTGCCCTCGTCAGCCACTCCATTATCATCCTTATGCTGGGCATAAACCTTAATTAGCTTGTCCACCACTCCAGCTAGCTCCTTCAATATATTCTCCATAACGCCACCACAAAGTCAAAAGGCGTCGGATAGCAAAGCCGAGTCGAGGTAAAACCAAAAAGTTAACCCAAATTCAGTTGCTTCCTTTTTCCTTTCTGTTTCCTCAGAGGGGAGCAATGCGCATACCAGCAGAAACACGCTCACAGTGGCTTACACGCGCGTACACATGCTTACACGGTTTAGAATCTTCTTATTTGGGTTAAAACACACGCACACCAGCACAAACAGTCTTACAAGTCTACCAACAGGCTCCCACATGCTCAGTCTGCCTTACACGCGCGCACACTGCCCTACTCGCGCCACATGGTGCGGACACGTGCACATGGATGCCCAGCAAGAAACTTTGGTGTAAGCGACAGAGTACACCTTCCATTTCTTGACTTTCCCATGCTTATCTTGTGGCACTCCTCTTTCCATGATATGTGTCTGACATCTGTCATGTAACACTGACCTCCAATGAACTGCATTTCTTTCTGCCATTCCCCCCTGTGATGTCACCTATCTGCTACTCTGTTCCTCCCCCTTATGTAACTCTTACACTACTCTGAATGTGCTCATTTGCTATGTGACAGTGGGATTCAGTATCCTAACACTCATTTACATCAGATTGCCTACTAATGCTTAGTTACATGTCTTAGACTCAGCTTCCCCCCTTAGTAACCACTAAACGGTGGACATGTTGTTTTTGGTCTGCTGGTCCCTGCATTGTAAATCCATGTATTGCATAAAACCCACATTTGTGGGTTTATAACCTTCATTTTTTATGTTTTATATAGCGCAGCCCGTTTGCGCGGGGCTGCGCTGCATTTAAACATCGGCGATCGCAGAAAAAAAATATATTTATTTCTCATATTTGCATCAGGGTGCCTTGCCAATGGCCACATATTTGGCAAGTGGCATGCTGCCTGACACATATGCACCCTTTATTTGGAGCTGACATGGCTCCATTGTGTTATTTGCAGAAACGTACTCAGTTGTCAACTTAGTACATTTCTGCAGCTAACACTGCTCTTACAAGGGCTGGTTTGGGCTTCGTGGATTGCTAATTTACCTCATTTTCATGCATTTCGGCTGCAAGTGAGGTGATTAGCATATCCACGCCCAGTCCATGTAAGAGACATTTTAGCTGGTCTCTTACACGGAATTTCGGGCTGTTCCTGGATCGCGAGGGCTGCATGGAGTCTTACACTACTCTAAGACTCCGTGCAAGCCTTCGTGAATCCTGCCCAATGTTTTTAATATCATTATATAATCAGAATGCGATATGAAAATTCATGAGTTCAGGTGAATTTAATTGACTTTTATATATAAACAGACAAACATGGATGCCATGTACATATAATTCATAACCATGATAGAAAACTAAATAGTTCACTTCAAAGTGTGGGTCTTGGTGGTTTGTTTCTCATAACTGTTACACTAAAATAAATGCATATTGGGAAGGTACATCTGAAGTATAAATGGCAAAGTTTTATAAGTCAAAAATAAAGTTGACAGAAGGTGATAATAAACCACCAATTAAATGATAGATAGGAAAGAATTACTTAAGGCTTTGTATAAAAGCATACAAAGGAACATAAACTTATTCTGTTGTGATAAATTAAAACAGACATCTTATGTAGGATTTTTAAAAGTTACATTTGAATATTTTCATCCAAGTTCAACATCTAACAGTTAACATAGAGAACTGAAGCTATGGTTTGTTAATGACAGATTCCTATCCTAAGGGTACAAGATTTGATTCATCATCCTTCATTTGTTTACTGCATAACCTTATGCAAATCTTTTAACCTGACATGTGCTTTGAGATTAATGGAAATTTGGGATAAGCTCCTTAATTGTCTCCTGAACTGCATGTCTAGTAAAGTACAGTTGTGTACACTTACCATAAATGTAGATGTGCGAGTGTATTCACTGTTGCAGTCATTACATGTGGGTAATCTGCTGGCAGGTTGCCCTCAGTCGGCATGATTAACAAAGTCTTGGGTCCTGCGTCGGTTGCTGTCCCTTCTTATATGACGTCAGGTCATCAGGGGTATAAAACATGGATCCAACGCCATTACATCAGCTTTTCTTACCCCAGATGTCAGGTGCCCCCCTAATGGGGAGCAAATAAAATTAAAAAACACAAAAATATACCTCCAACCAAAAGCAAATACACCAAAAAGGCTTTTAAACATAGTAAAAGAAAGTAGAGGTATAGCCAGAAAAAATTAGGGGGCTGGAGGGAAGGTAACCAGGACTGCAACAGTGAATACACTCGAACATATACATTTATGGTAAGTGTACACAACTGTACTATGTTCTTCGTGTTTCACTGTTGCAGTCATTACATTTGGGTAGATTCCAAAAGCTATGGTTGGGAGGAGGAGTTTATACAGCGTTAGGGCCAGCTATAAGGCCCTGCAAGACAGCAGTGGCAAAGCCAGCTCTGGATTTAGAGAAAATTGGTAAATGATAATGCTTGGTGAAAGTATGTACAGAACTCCAGGTAGCAGCTTCTAGAATATCCCTGGTAGGAACACCTCTGAGAAAGGCTGCAGAAGTAGATGCAGCCCTGGTGGAGTGAGATCTGATCCCCTGGGGAATAGGTTTTCCATTATGCTTATAGCAGAAATCCATTTAGAAATGGTTTGTTTTGAAATAGCCTTTCCCTCTGCCCCTGCAGCAAATGCTACCAGCAATTGATTTTCTTCGAGATTTAGTCCTGTCCAAGTAGAATCTAAGTTGTCTGTGCACATCCAAGGAATGCAGAATCTGTTCCCCTTTGTTCTCTGGATTGGGAAAGAAGGTAGGCAAATGAATGGACTGATTAAGAGGCACACTGGAAACCACCTTGGGCATGAAGGATGGATTGGTCCTCAGAGATACCCTGTTCGCATGAAAGGTGATGAAAGAATCCACTTCCATAAGGGCCTGTAATTTAGATATCCTTCTAGCTGAAGTGATTGCTAAAAGGAAGGCTGTTTTCCAAGAGAGAAATTTTACGTCTGCAGTAGCAGCTGGCTCGAAAGGAGGTAGAGTGAGCTTTTCCAAAACAAAGTTAAGGTCCCAGGCAGGGGCAGAGGCTCTCCTGGGTGGTCTCAAGTTCTTTGCCCCTCTGAGATACTGCTTGAGAAGGGGATGAGAGAAGAGGGATGGTTCTATGTTATAGTGAGCTGAAATAGCTGAAGCATGGATTTTAATAGAGGAAAAAGACAGGCCCTAGTGAAGCATTTAAGTTAAGTATTGCAAAATCTGATGTAAATTGGGTGCAGCTGTGCTCATCCATAAAGATTGGTTCCAGGCACAGAATCTTTTCCATTTGTCAGCATAAGATTTTCTAGTACTAGGCCTTCTCACCTCTAAGATGACATTCATCACAGGTTTGCTGAGGGATGATAAGGGTGAATTTAAGTGATTAGCCAGGCTGCAAGGTTCAATGTTGGAAACTGAGGGTGCAGAATTTGGTTTTCCTGCTGAGACAGCAAGGAAGGGGTCTGAGGCAGGTGCTATGGAGATATTTGTGACACACTGCACAGGAGTGGGTACCAGTGTTGGCGTGGCCAGTCTGGAGCAATCAAAATCATTCTTGGTTTGTCCTGTTTGATTTTTAGCAGAACTTTGAAGAGCAGAGGCAGAGGGGAAAAGGCATAGACTGTTAGTTTTTTCCAGCTGAAGGACAGAGCATCCACTTTCCAGGCTTCTTTGTGGGGAGTCCTTGTGCAAAACATGTCCAACTGGTAGTTCTGGGGGGAGGAAAATAGATCTACATCTGGGCTCCCCCATTTGCTTTTCAACATGTTGAAAATCCATGGTTCTAGTTTTCATTTGTGTGGGTCCATGAGATTTCTGATTAGTCTGTCTGCCAGTGTATTCAATTTTCCTGGCAGGAATTGAGCTTGTAGGTGCACTTGGTAGCTCAAGGCTGTGTTCCACAATGCCATGGCTAGTCTGCAGAGGGGGTAAGAATGTGTACCCCCTTGCTTGTTTATGTACCACATAACCGTGGTATTATCTGTCTTTACCATTAGTTGTCCTGGAAGAATGTAGTCCTTGAAGGCTGTCAGAGCATTCTGTACAGCTAACATTTCTTTTTGATTGATATGTGGTTGCATTTGAATTGGGTTCCATTTGCCCTGAATGCACTTCCCTGCCAGGTGAGCCCACCATGCATAGTCTGATGCATCGGTAGTTAGAGTTTGGGTGGCAGGAGGTAGTGTGAATGGCAGTCCCTTGTTTTGGTGGCAGGCCTCTGCCCACCATAGGAATTCCAGGTGTAGGCAAGGTATGATAGGAATCATTGTTTCCAGGCTGTGACAGTGTTGACTCCACAGACTTTTTAAGTACCACTGTAGTTTCCTCATATGCAGTCTTGCATATGGAATTAGAAGAATACAGGAGGCCATGAACCCCAAGGCTTGCAGTATTTGTCTTGCAGATAGCAGGGTTTTTGTGGCCACTTGTTTGAAGTAAGTTACCAAATGAATGTGCTTCTCTGGCGTGAGGAAAGCCATCTGGGCAGTTGTATTATTCAAGCTTGCACCCAGGAATGTAATCTGTTCAGAGGGTACCAGTTGTGATTTCTTTTCATTTATGGTGAATCCCAGACAAGTTAGAACCCTTTTTACAAATGCCAGATGATTTAGAAGTATGCCCTGGTTTTCTGCCTGAATTAGACAATCGTCCAGGTATGGATATATTTGAATATTTCTTTGCCTGCAAAATGCAATAACTGGAGCCAGGCACTTTGTGAATACCCTGGGTGCAGTAGACAAGCCAAAGGGCAGTGCAGAGAACTGATAATGCAAGTAACCTGCTTTGAAGTGTAGGTATCTTCTGCAAGATTCCCTGATTGGGATGTGCAGGTATGCTTCTTTTAAATCTAGAGTTGCCAACCAGACATCTTTGCCTAGCATAGGAAGTAACTGGTGAAGAGTCAGCATCTTGGATTTTGGAATGTCCAGAAAGGTGCTTAGAGTAGACAGGTCCAGAATTGGACGCCATGATTTGTCTTTTCTGGGTACCAAAAAAAGCCTGTAATAGAAACCTTGTCCCTTTTCCTCTTCTGGTATTGGTTGAATAGCTCCCATGTTTAAAAGGGAAAATACTTGTTTTTGAGCCTCTGCCCACTGATTTGGGGGCAGGTCTGGCCACCCTTTTGGTGTTGGCAACGTGTGGAAATGAAATCTGTATCCCTGGGACACTATATTTAAAACCCATTTGTCCTGGGTTATGAGTTCCCAGTTCTTTGCATGAAGAGCAATCTTTCCCCCCAAAGGGGTGGCTAAAAGGTAAGTGCTTAGGAATTTTAAAAGAAAGTCATTGAGACTGTTTACCATAGGAGGGTGTCTTGTTATTTCCAGATTTGGAAGTGGAGGCCCCCCATTGCTTAGTTCTGAGAGTCCCCTGGGACTGAAACCTGGGTGTTTTTGGAGTGTCTGCATTTGGCTTGAGAGGATCTGGAAGGAGCTGGAAAAGACCAATTCTTAGTAGGCCAGTGTTTACTAAATCTTGGAGGTTGCACTTGTAAAAAATCTTTAACAGTTTGCATAGATTTAGCTTTAACTATCATCTTTTTTAGAACTCCTTCAACCTTATTGCCAAACAGACAGTCCTGATTTAAAGGAGCATCCAACAATTTTGCTTTAACATGATCAGGCAAAGATTGCTCCTTTAGTCAAACATGCCTTCTAAGCACAGGCCCAGTAACAGCAGCTCTGCAAGAGGCCTCTAAAGAATCAAAACCACATTGCAAGGTATGTTTTCCAACTTGTTCAGCAGAATGCAATAAATCCTGTAAATCTTTATTTTCCACACAGTCAGGAATCAACATCATTTTCTGTTTAAGCAGTCCAATAATATGCTGTTGATATTTTAACATATGAAAGTGGCAGTTTAAAGCCCTGATTGCCAAGGTTGAAGAAGTACAAACCTTCTTACCCCATCTATCCAGTGCCCTGGAGTCTCTATCAAGAGGGGTAGGAATTTTAGCAGTAGAAGCCTTAATGCCCTTGGTCCCCTGAGAAATGGTTTCTGGATCTGCAACAGGATTTTTGAAAAGGAACTTATGGGACTCAGGAACCCTGTAGTATCTGTCAGGTTTACTAGGAGCTGGAAGAAGGGATTCAGGGGCCATACTGGATTCCAAAAACACATCATCAACAATGTCTACTACAGGAGGTACAGCCAAGGGTCTATGCTGAGGTAGAAGAAAGAAATCCCTATGCCTCTTTTTTGAATCAGAAAATTCCTGACTTTCCCAGTGGAATTGCTCCCCTAAGGTATGTAAAGTTTCCCCAAAGAAAAATCCTCTGGAGGGGAAGAAGAGGGAATGGAATCCTCTGCATCAGAATCCTCTTAAGTAGGTATGGACAAATCCAGGTAATTAGAATAGTCAAAAGAAACAGAAACCTGATCAGAAGATTCATAATCAAGCTCAGCCCTAGTCCTCTTGGGAGGGGGGGGGGGGTTGACTACCCCTGATTAGAGTAATTAGATCTTCAGCCATTGTGATCATTTTTTTTTAGGCATAGGGGCCTGAACATGTGTCCTGGGCATCATTTTTTTAGACATAGATCGAAATTTAGGCCTTAGTAATGAAGGTGCAGTCGATTTAATATGCAAGTCTGTAGGCCTGAATACACCCTCAGAAGCTGGTGCCTGCACAGCGGCACCGGACCCATCCAAGGTAGAGACATCCGCGGGTTCCATAGGTGAAGCGTCTCGTGGCATACCGGACTCTGAATGGGTGTCAGTAGAGTTCTGCGAATCAGAAGTAGTGGGTATCAGGGGCTGCGAAAGTGCCTCACTGAGTACTGGGGAACTGACGACTGGCTTAGGAGAAGCATCGTCGGCAGTTTTGGACCTCGGTGGCTTGTCTCTGTCTTTATCTTTGCATTTTTTTGGAATCCTGATAGACAGCTGGCTAACTGATGACATTTCTGGATAATTAATCCAAGAACTGAAATATTTATTGGCAAAAATGTACCGATGACGGATAGTGTGCTGAGTAAATAAAGCACAAAACCGACAGCAAGGTATGTCATGGTCAGGGCCTAGGCAAGGAGTACAGTATGAATGAAAATCTTTGTGAAGCATTTGCTTTCCACAAGTAATGCAATTATTAGCTTTTACTGACATTGGTAAGGAGCAAGGAAAAGTTTCCCCAATGGGGTACTTAGCTTTAAGTTGAAGACTTCGGTTCTGAAACTCGAAAATGAAAATTTCAGGAGTCGGCCAACCGGCATTTGCAAACTGCTTCTGCTTCGGGCACCGCACAGCAAGAAAGACTGATGTAACGCCGTCGGATGCATGTTTTATACCCTCGATGACCTGACATCATGGAAGAAAAGACAGCAACCGACACAGGACTCAAGACTTTGTTAATCAAGCCGACTGAGGGCAACCTGCCAGCAGATTACCCAAATGTAATGACTGCAACAGTGAAACATGAAGAACATCTGCCAATGAGCCATATTTTAAAAAGTGTTCTTTTCTCTGTTAATAACATGCCTCACACTGTAAAAGCCAGTGCCCTAAATCCCTGCTGCTAGATCAATACCTAGATACTGAAACTGATGACCACCCAAAGGGTGTTCTACAGCATCATTAAATGTATGATCACATTACCAACTAATAAATACTGGAATATGTTCAGCCACCTGCTACTTAAACTGACTGCCAGTTTTATTTACAGGCACATTCTTGGCTATCCAAAGAGCGATGTTCATTCATATCACAATAATATGTGTAACAATGTCATATTTTTTGCCTTTTATATCATAGCAAAATTGTTTTGCTGTTAGTGTATAATAAATGCTGCTATTACATTTATAAAAACTTCATCTGTTTGATCCCTATAAGCAAACTTGTATTCATTGTTTCTGTGAAAATCAGAACCCTGTCTTCTAACTAATTTTTTTTTTTCTATACAAAAAGACACTAAATACTGTGCACTATATCCCTGGGACTACCAAAATCTGCTACTTATTTTGTGACAGATCTCATTGGGTACATCTAAGTTTTATAAGTCAACATCAACCTTCATTTGACTTTAATAAAAGGCCATTAAAATGAGGAAAACATGAACATGGATCAGAGTATAAAGATTTATAAAGGGACTGTTGCTTCATAAACAAATGCTCATTAGCAGTTTTGTAAACGGACAAAATGCAAATAAAAAGTCTAATTTTTGAATGCATAAATGTGAATAAATGCAAAATAAAAATGGGAAAAAAATTAAGACAAGACCCTGAAAGCTATGGACTTTCTGCTATGGTGCCATAAAGAAACCTGCCCATACTCATTAGTAGGAAGAAGTTAAAAATAAATTGTTGAAATAGCAATACAATTCAATAAAGCTATCAGGATCAGAGTAAGATTAGATAATAACTGGTAGGATTTTTTTGCTCCATGTCAATCAGAAAACAAAGGAAAAAAGCACAACATTTAAGAGGAAATGCTCATCTATCAGCAATGAATGAAACACTGTGATAGTCCCTAAAATCAATATAAACAGAACAATGGCCAAAACAGGAAAGGAAGATTCAGTTACTTTAAAAGAGGCGCTTGGAGAAATCAAAAAGCTGAATTCAACACTGCAACAATTCATGGTGAAAATACTGCAGATATCCAGGGAGGTGAAACTGGTCCTCAGCAATCAAGCCAATGTAATGCAAGACGATATTCTGTAAACTTTGCAGCTATGTGTAAGGGCAGAAATGGTAGAGGTCAGGAAGGATATGGCAGTGAAGTTACTATGAGATCAGCAGAACATGTCATGAAGAACGAATTTGTGCTTAAGTGGTATTCCAAAAGGCGTGAAGGAAAAAAGTTGGAGGAGTTTATTAATCAATTGCTGGACAAATGGACTAACATTTCTGTCTATACCATCAGAATTGAAAGGGTATTTAAGGCATCTCGGAGCACAGACAAAACAGTTAAATCCCAGACAATTTATGGTTTGATTCAAATGCTATAGGTAAAAGGAGACCATCCTGCCACTTGTGTGGAAAGTAAGTGGAAGGAGGATGTGCATACAAGCAATAATATGTATAGACCAGGACTTCTCTGTTAAAGCAAGGAGGTAGATTTCGGCCTTTTTACTGGTGATCAAACTACCAACAGGCAAGTAAAAAAGAGTGAAACTACAATATCAAGTTGTCTGAAGACACCAAGGAGGCATTTAACTGGCCTGAAGACAGAGGACTGACAGCAACAGAACCAAACAAATGGGCATCTATGACCCAGAAGGGAGAGTATATAAATCAGCAAATGGGTGATGTGGGAACAAACAGTGCTCACCTAGGGAGATTATTTCCACTAGTTATAAAATAGCAGATTTTAAAAGAAAAAGCATCAGTTGCACAACTGGAGGAATAAAGCACCTACCACAAAGTGTGCCCTCTTATAAGTACTAATATACAGCTGGAGACCATTGGAATAAGGGTATTATTATTTAAGGTTATGGGAAAATAAAGCTCATGGATGTCAACAGGGAGAGCTGGAATAACATAAATGACTGGAACAAAGGGTGGTGTGAGTAGTACTGCATAAAGTGGGGTAATACCACTGTATTATAACAGCAGTTATAAACCATAATCTGAAGGTGTAGATTGAGGTCATGGAAATATTTAGAAATGTGAATACAATGCTTAAGAATGTGATAGAGAAAGTAGCACACATTTAATTACATATTTGAGTTATGACAAATAAGAAACCAAACTGTTCTCCTCGATGGGGGAGTTTTCATGTCACAACTAACTTAATAGATTTTTGCTTGCATATAAAAGATGGTCCAGGGTTGGAAATGTGGGGGCATAATTTGTGCAGGGTTGGAAATGTGTGGCATAATTTGCACATATATAGCTCATGCCTTGGGAGGACATAAAAATCTATATGTATTATTGTGTATCCCTGTTTTTCATGTAGTTCTCCAGTTAACCATTTTAAACTTTGTCTGTTTTCTATAAAGTAAAGATATATTTTGTACTTAAGAATTCAAGGATGAGCAGTTTGTAGAGTACTTTTGTGTAGGAGCCAGATTCTAGTAGGACAAAAAGGATTAATCAGTACTTCATTAAGGTGCAGAAATGTGTTAATATGGGCATTTACTATCACTTCAGTAATGATCGCAGATGAGTTGATCCTCAGAGAGGTGGGAAGAAGAAAGGAAGTAAACTTAAACAGATAAAGACTGTTCCCATAGTGAGCCGGAATGTTAATGGTCTAATTAAACCTGTGAAGTGAGAAAGAGTGTTGGCAGCAGTAAAGAAGTAAATAGTGGAATGTTTAGCATTAAATGAAACCAAACAAGGTTCACTCTGGGGACCAAATCAGAGTATGAGACCCTGTAGCATACACAATGTCAGAAATAATCCAAAGAAACTGCTGAGCTTAGAAGGTTGAATTTAATAACGCTTGTGACCAACAAAATGCGTTTTCGAATATCTTCATCAGATAACAAACACAAAATCAATTACATACATCACAAGAACCACCCATCTTTTATACCCTACAAAATTGAATAATAGAATCATGTTAATTATCAATCAAGTAATTTGAACAATCTGTAAAACTTGCCCTGAAAAAATATATATTTCCATGGCTCTTCAAAATGTTCTATACAATATATAAGGATATGTTGATAGTTGAATGTTAAACTAAATATTTCTTGTTAAAAAATATTTTATTATAAACATATTAAAAAATATTACAAAAGTGTTAATGTTATAAAATGTGTATATACAAGGGAATATAATAAATTCTGTAAACTTGTAATCAAAATACTGCCATCAAGTGGACAAAATAAGAATTAAAATTTATAATTTGGCAGCCCTTAATTTAAGAACTGGGGTTATTGAGAGCATTTCATTTAAGCCTGGCTCCTTAGTAGCTTCCAGAATAATTTGCCAATATAACTCTCTGTATTCAAGTTTGTTTCCCACATGCCACCCTGATTTCTTTTGGAACAATTTCTAATACAAAGAATCGGAAGACTGATTCCTTGCAAACCTGAGAATGCCTATACAAAGCATTGTTCATTTTATTTTTCTTCATTTCATAGTAATGTTCATATATTCTCGATTTAAGTTTTCTCAGTTTTTCCACATAAAACGAAAACAGGAGTGGCATGTGGTATAGATAAACTACCCCTGTCGTATTGCAATTGGCAAATTTGGATGATGTTATAGTTTTGTTTCTACTCTTAATAATAATGTTAACTCCAGTGTGTATGTATTGGCATTGGGAACATGATCCACATTTGTATGTTCCTGTTCTGTGTGACTCACTATCACACCCCTTGCTGCCCCCAAATTCAAAGATATTTTTTAGATTCATGTCTCTTCTGTATATAAAATTCAAAGGTTGATTTTTTATAAGTTCAAGGTCAGTAAAATTTCTAAACTTTTCCCACTCTTTGGTAATAATATTTTTTAATAATACTGTGTCACCTGTGTAGTCCATTATATATGCTTTAGAAAAATTCTTGTTTTCACTTGGGGGTGTATTAGTGTGTGGAAATTCTTGTCCCAGTATAGGGGCAAATCTCTCCTTTCTGCCCTCTATTACCACATTGTAAATTTCTTTTATTAAATAATTGGGGTATCCCCTGTCCTTGAACATGTTCATAACAAATTGACTGTCAGAATAAAAATCACTTTCATCAGAAGTCATCCTGCTTGTCCTTATGAGTTGTCCCTTTAGTATGTTCCTTTTCTGACTGAAGGGATGCCCACTAGAAAAATGCAGGTATGAATTTGAAAAAGTAGGTTTTCTATAAACCTTAGAGACAAAATGGTCATTGCTTTTTATTAATAAAACATCTAAATAAATGCATTCGTCCATATTAATTGTATATGTAAAATCTAAAAAATTGGTAGTACTTTTAATATATTGTAAAATTCATAAAATCTGTCAATAGTATCCGTCCAAAAAATCACTATATCATCTAAAAAGCGCTTGTATAACACCCAACAGTTCGCAAATTCACATTCATTAATGAATAAAATTTCCCACCATGATAAAATAATATTTGCATATGTGGGGGAACACTTAGCCCCCATAGCCACTCCTTTTTCTTGTCTGAAAAATTCACCCTGATAAAACATGAAATTATTCTTTAAAACTATTTCCATTAAAATAAGACATGTTTTAAAAATGTCTGGCATTATGCATCTGTGGTGTATCATGCTTTCCTCTACTATTGACAGATTTTATGAATTTTTACAATATATTAAAAGTACTACCAATTTTTTAGATTTTACATATACAATTAATATGGACGAATTTATTTATTTAGATGTTTTATTAATAAAAAGCAATGACCATTTTGTCTCTAAGGTTTATAGAAAACCTACTTTTTCAAATTCATACCTGCATTTTTCTAGTGGGCATCCCTTCAGTCAGAAAAGGAACATACTAAAGGGACAACTCATAAGGACAAGCAGGATGACTTCTGATGAAAGTGATTTTTATTCTGACAGTCAATTTGTTATGAACATGTTCAAGGACAGGGGATACCCCAATTATTTAATAAAAGAAATTTACAATGTGGTAATAGAGGGCAGAAAGGAGAGATTTGCCCCTATACTGGGACAAGAATTTCCACACACTAATACACCCCCAAGTGAAAACAAGAATTTTTCTAAAGCATATATAATGGACTACACAGGTGACACAGTATTATTAAAAAATATTATTACCAAAGAGTGGGAAAAGTTTAGAAATTTTACTGACCTTGAACTTATAAAAAATCAACCTTTGAATTTTATATACAGAAGAGACATGAATCTAAAAAATATCTTTGAATTTGGGGGCAGCAAGGTGATAGTGAGTCACACAGAACAGGAACATACAAATGTGGATCATGTTCCCAATGCCAATACATACACACTGGAGTTAACATTATTATTAAGAGTAGAAACAAAACTATAACATCATCCAAATTTGCCAATTGCAATACGACAGGGGTAGTTTATCTCGCCACATGCCACTCCTGTTTTTCGTTTTATGGAAAAACTGAAAGAAAACTTAAATCGAGAATATATGAACATTACTATGAAATGAAGAAAAATAAAATGAACAATGCTTTGTATAGGCATTCTCAGGTTTGCAAGGAATCAGTCTTCCGATTCTTTGTATTAGAAATTGTTCCAAAAGAAATCAGGGGTGGCATGTGGGAAACAAAACTTGAATACAGAGAGTTATATTGGCAAATTATTCTGGAAGCTACTAAGGAGCCAGGCTTAAATGAAATGCTCTCAATAACCCCAGTTCTTAAATTAAGGGCTGCCAAATTATAAATTTTAATTCTTATTTTGTCCACTTGATGGCAGTATTTTGATTACAAGTTTACAGAATTTATTATATTCCCTTGTATATACACATTTTATAACATTAACATTTTTGTAATATTTTTTAATATGTTTATAATAAAATATTTTTTAACAAGAAATATTTAGTTTAACATTCAACTATCAACATATCCTTATATATTGTATAGAACATTTTGAAGAGCCATGGAAATATATATTTTTTCAGGGCAAGTTTTACAGATTGTTCAAATTACTTGATTGATAATTAACATGATTCTATTATTCAATTTTGTAGGGTATAAAAGATGGGTGGTTCTTGTGATGTATGTAATTGATTTTGTGTTTGTTATCTGATGAAGATATTCGAAAACGCATTTTGTTGGTCACAAGCGTTATTAAATTCAACCTTCTAAGCTCAGCAGTTTCTTTGGATTATTTCTGACATTGTGTATGCTACAGGGTCTCATACTCTGATTTGGTCCCCAGAGTGAACCTTGTTTGGTTTTGTGTTCAGGAAGTTCACCCTATCATCTCCTAATTTCTGGTTACAGTAAAGTTTTGGAGATGGCCGAGGCACCAGGAGCAGAGACCCAAAACGAATCAGTTCTCAATGAGAAAGGAGAACTGAGGAAAGTAATCGGACAACTTTCCCAACTGATAGAATTGTTAACTCCGGTTTGTTCTTCTATAGTAGCTTTAGCTACACAACCTTTACATTCACCGAATTGTCAATCAAACCATTTGAGGGAAGTCCCTCCCTCCAGAGTTCAAATGGACAGAGCACTTCCTGTTTCAAAGGAACGCTACAACGCCGAGACAGCAGTACGACCTGTTTTGCCACCCAGTATCAACGATTTTGACGAATTCCCCTTACTATTAAGAACTGGATCTAATACCAATGAAGTACCTACACAGGGACGATCGCAGCTTCACAATGAACCGAAAGGACAGCGTGAGCGGCGCTCACCACGCACACAAGGTGACTTTCCCATATGTACTACAGCAGTTGATCTAAAATCATTTTTAGAAAAGGAATTTGTTATGCATTCACCGGACATACATTCAGAGGAGAACAAAGCAGAAAATCCTTGTTATAAGGATAGTCTGGACTTACTATATTTCTATTTAGATAAATTTGAAAGGTTAGGCTGTGACAATGTTTATTTAAAAATGTATTGACAGGGAATAGTCCCCAAAGGTTTACGTATTGTCAAATACCCAAATAGGGTGGAAGAGGGTTCTACTTTTCACAAAGAGCTCATTAACATCTTTGACAAATGTGGCCTGGACATTGTCAGAGCCATTATAGCAGAAAATGATAGGATAAGATCTCATCTTATCACTAAAATTAATAAAGTTAATTCTAACATTACTAGCGACCTTATGTTTTCAGTCCAAGCAGAGAAAATTGTGTATAATAGTATTTTTAACAATATAGAAAAAGAATGTGTCATTAACATGAAAAGAAAAGCCCTCAAGCTTGAGAGGGATATTAAAGCTTATAGTACAGGGACAGCATATCCTAAACCTAAATTATACAACACCTACAAAAGGGAAGACGAGGGTGTTATTTCAGATAATGACAATGTTGGGGTAGAAAATGATGGTGATTTTAACAACCCTAACGAAGTTGATAGTACTAGTGACATCCCTTTAGAATATATTCCCCCTCTGAGGAGGTCGGATCGATTACGGAACAGGACAGTGGTACGCTATCAATACCCACTGTATCCACACAGGGAGAACTACAGGAACTAAATAGGGGGGTGGATGTAATTAAACAAGATGGACATATTTTTGAGCTGAACCAATATAAAATTTTTAACTATAGTTCTGTTGAAGTTACCAAAGAATTTTTTGAATTATTTATTAAAGGTTTTAAGTTTATTCCTATTAGAAAGGTCAGCATACCTAGAGCCATAGTTGACCTAAAATTGTTTTTAAGGAAACAAAATTTAAGTCTAATATTTGATGGCAAGGTGAATGTTAATAGTACCATTCAAACAGAACTAAAAAAGAAAAGTGTTTTCAACCCCCCACTACACCCCCAGTTAAGAAATTTTGAGAAAGTTATGGAAAGTGAAATAAGGAATTCAGTGAGGTGCCACCATGTTTTTTCTAATTTAACTAAAGAACAACTTATTTTACTAGACAGTTTGAAGAGAAATAAGAACCTAAGAATTATGCAACCTGACAAAGGGGGAGGTGTGGTTTTAATGGATGCCATTTCATATGAATCTAGGATGAAGGAAAGTCTGTATAACACTTATAATTATACTAAAGCTTCCATCAATGAGGTTAACATCTCCAAAGCTAAGATTAATGTGATCCTTAATGATTTATTACTCGAGGGTTCCATTGATTTGGATACCTATCACTTTCTTTCCACTCAGAATCCAAGAGTTCCATCTGTATTTGGTATCCTAAAGGTACATAAGAACCAGGATGATCCACCCTTAAGATTAATTGTTGCCTCAGAAGGTTCTATTACCACTCCTTTAGCAAAATTTATTGACACAAAATTAAAAGATTTATCATACTGTGGAATAAATACCTTGAAAGATTCATGGGATTTTTTAAGACAAGTTAAAAAACAAATGTTTTGCAACCAAATAATTTTTATTACTTTGGATATTGTTGATCTGTTTGGATCCATACCCCATGATGTCGGATTATTATGGCTAGAGGAAAGCATGATACACCACAGATGCATAACGCCAGACATTTTTAAAACATGTCTTATTTTAATGGAAATAGTTTTAAAGAATAATTTCATGTTTTATCAGGGTGAATTTTTCAGACAAGAAAAAGGAGTGGCTATGGGGGCTAAGTGTTCCCCCACATATGCAAATATTATTTTATCATGGTGGGAAATTTTATTCATTAATGAATGTGAATTTGCGAACTGTTGGGTGTTATACAAGCGCTTTTTAGATGATATAGTGATTTTTTGGACGGATACTATTGACAGATTTTATGAATTTTTACAATATATTAAAAGTACTACCAATTTTTTAGATTTTACATATACAATTAATATGGACGAATGCATTTATTTAGATGTTTTATTAATAAAAAGCAATGACCATTTTGTCTCTAAGGTTTATAGAAAACCTACTTTTTCAAATTCATACCTGCATTTTTCTAGTGGGCATCCCTTCAGTCAGAAAAGGAACATACTAAAGGGACAACTCATAAGGACAAGCAGGATGACTTCTGATGAAAGTGATTTTATTCTGACAGTCAATTTGTTATGAACATGTTCAAGGACAGGGATACCCCAATTATTTAATAAAAGAAATTTACAATGTGGTAATAGAGGGCAGAAAGGAGAGATTTGCCCCTATACTGGGACAAGAATTTCCACACACTAATACACCCCCAAGTGAAAACAAGAATTTTTCTAAAGCATATATAATGGACTACACAGGTGACACAGTATTATTAAAAATATTATTACCAAAGAGTGGGAAAAGTTTAGAAATTTTACTGACCTTGAACTTATAAAAATCAACCTTTGAATTTTATATACAGAAGAGACATGAATCTAAAAAATATCTTTGAATTTGGGGGCAGCAAGGGGTGTGATAGTGAGTCACACAGAACAGGAACATACAAATGTGGATCATGTTCCCAATGCCAATACATACACACTGGAGTTAACATTATTATTAAGAGTAGAAACAAAACTATAACATCATCCAAATTTGCCAATTGCAATACGACAGGGGTAGTTTATCTCGCCACATGCCACTCCTGTTTTTCGTTTTATGTGGGAAAAACTGAAAGAAAACTTAAATCGAGAATATATGAACATTACTATGAAATGAAGAAAAATAAAATGAACAATGCTTTGTATAGGCATTCTCAGGTTTGCAAGGAATCAGTCTTCCGATTCTTTGTATTAGAAATTGTTCCAAAAGAAATCAGGGGTGGCATGTGGGAAACAAAACTTGAATACAGAGAGTTATATTGGCAAATTATTCTGGAAGCTACTAAGGAGCCAGGCTTAAATGAAATGCTCTCAATAACCCCAGTTCTTAAATTAAGGGCTGCCAAATTATAAATTTTAATTCTTATTTTGTCCACTTGATGGCAGTATTTTGATTACAAGTTTACAGAATTTATTATATTCCCTTGTATATACACATTTTATAACATTAACATTTTTGTAATATTTTTTAATATGTTTATAATAAAATATTTTTTAACAAGAAATATTTAGTTTAACATTCAACTATCAACATATCCTTACATATTGTATAGAACATTTTGAAGAGCCATGGAAACATATATATTTTTTTCAGGGCAAGTTTTACAGATTGTTTAAATTACTTGATTGATAATTAACATGATTCTATTATTCAATTTTGTAGGGTATAAAAGATGGGTGGTTCTTGTGATGTATGTAATTGATTTTGTGTTTGTTATCTGATGAAGATATTCGAAAACGCATTTTGTTGGTCACAAGCGTTATTAAATTCAACCTTCTAAGCTCAGCAGTTTCTTTGGATTATTTCTGACATTGTGTATGCTACAGGGTCTCATACTCTGATTTGGTCCCCAGAGTGAACCTTGTTTGGTTTTGTGTTCAGGAAGTTCACCCTATCATCTCCTAATTTCTGGTTAGCATTAAATGAACCCCACTTAACATAAGAAGAACATGTAAAATTAGGGAGGAGATAGTTTGTGCTGGCAGCTAGCACACAGTACAGAGGTGCCAGAAGACAGGGAACACTGTTAAGGGCATCAAAGTAACTGTTGTATGAGATAATAAGTAGGTTAGAGGATTGAAAGGGGAGCTACACAGGAGTCAAGGTTCATATGGACAGGTCATGACAATAATCTTTCTGTATACCACCTAGAGCAACACACAGGGAATCTGCAGAATTCACAACAGACATTATAAATTTTATATGACAGATCTGTCCTAATAACAGGCGAATGGAATCAAATTCATAAAACAAAAGATACCATAGGAAAGCATAGGGTAAGAAAACTCACAATGATTGAAAGATACACCAAGGTATTGTTCAATATTTTAGGTTTAATGAACATCTGCACAGCCAAAAACTAAACTAACATTGTTTAGTTATAGGGCATTTTACTCAAGAAGACATGACACATGGTCTTGTATACTATATGTTACCTATCAGTAGAGCTGGAGAATTTACTCCAGGAAGTAGAAACAGGACCATTGACTTTTTCTGAGTACACCCCATTGGAGGTTATACTTAAGATTATGTGTCAGTCACCTTGATTAAAACACTGGAGATTTCACCACTTAAATTAGAAAATGTTAAATATAGTGAATAGATTATAAAAACTATGCAGGACAAGATATTCTAGCATGAAATATCAATAATTAAATGTTCGGTGCAATATAAATGTGAGCTAAGATGTGAGGTGCGGTCTATGGAAAAATAGAAATAATTGCAGGAAAGAGAAATAAGGCAATAGTAGTATAAGAAAGAGTAAGGGAATTGCAATTAAAAGGAAAATGAAAATGTATTACAGAGAATAAATGAGTGAAGAAACAGAGAATGTGACAAGAAATACAAAGATTGGAAGGTAAAATAATATTAATGAGAATTAATATAGTGTAATACATTGAAAAGTGTTAGTGATGTGGCAAGAAAACTATAAGGCTATATATCAGATATGGAACTCTCGGCAGGAAAGAGAGGTTACCAGACACCAGAAATTCTGCAGGCTCTAAGGAAGTATTATAAAGATCCTTAGATATCAGAGCAACCACAAGGTGTGAATATGGAAATGCACTTGGTCTTTCTAAGACAAACAAATTTTAAAATCTAGAAGAACATGAAGCAGCTGCGCAAACAAGGAAATAAGTGAGCATGAAATGAGAGAGGTTTTAAAGTAGATCTCTAATGGGAAGACCCCAGGGTCTGATGGTCTCCACAGTGAGATATGGAGGGTGAAAGTTGAAGAAATTATACCAGTATGGAGGAGAGTTATTTAATACAGTACTTTGAAATATATTTCTGACACATTGAAAATAGCAGTGATCCTTCCAGTTTATAAGGAATGGAAAAACCCAATGCAATCTTGATCATATTGGTCTAGGTCAGTCATGGCAATAACAGCAGCAAGGTTGAATCAGGGGATAGTTAGTATAGTCTCATTGGATCAGACAGGTATTGAGCTAAGGAGATACACTTCAGATAACTTGATAAGAATTATGATAATTCAAGATGCTTGTTGGGGGAACTAGCTTGTTAGCTTTTTCAGTCTAGATGCTGAAAAAGCCTTAAACAGAGTAGAGCGTGAGTATCTGTGCACTGTAATCAAAGAAATTAATATCCATGTGGTGTGGCTAGAGCTAATAATACAGATTTACCAGAGATCTCGAGCTAGAATAAAATACAGCTCTGTCAGAAGAATTCCTTATTAAGCAGGGAACTAGACAAGGTCATCCCTTGTCTCCCACGCTTTTTGCTCTGTATCTGGAAACATTTGTGAGAAGGATTAGATCTTCACTTATTCAGGGGTATCCCTGGGGATGAGCATAGTTGTAAATCTCTCTGTTCAAGAATGTTATTTTGAACTACAATCCGTCAAATGGGACATCAGCCTATTTTATGGGACATATTACAAGATTTCAAGAAAATGTCAGCTTATAAAGTTAACATGCAAAAAACACAGGCTGTAGATATAAATTTACTAGATATATATGATTTACAAGCAGTGTATCCAGAAATATAGAAGAAAAATGAGATAGAATACTGAAGAATAAAGTTAGTGAGAGATGAGGGAGAAAGAAACAACTAGAAGAACATTAGCTAAAATAAAGGAGAAAGTGTAGAGAAATTTGCAAAGTTGGAATTGACTAAACTTGGATTTAGACTGGAGCCTACAGGAATTATACTGGTATGTAATATTCCATTTATTATATTACTCTCAAGCATTTTTGTGTCCAGTTGAGGAAGAAGAAATGGAAGACAGACTTCAACTGGCAAGGTAGCTAACCAAGGGAGGCATGGGAAAGAATGAATCTCCCTGGGGATCTAGGAGGATTGGGATTTCCAGAAATTGTTATGTTCAATCAATACAATTTGCATATTATACTGGATACCAATGCAGAGACTATGAGGATCAATGGAAAGATATAATTCTGGAGAAAAATAGGGAAGAGGGCACAAGGATATTCTTTTTTTTTTTTTTTCAAAAAACTTTTTATTGATTATCAAATAATGTGACATGACAAACATAACAAGAAAAATAAACATTACAATATAATTGTGCAGTATTAGAAGTTATTACGAATACACATTAATTGTAAAAGCATGTAATTCATTTCATGTAAATAAAAAACAGTTTAACTATATACAATATTTACAGTATTACACAGTTAACTTAAATGCAAAACACTATCTATCTTAGGTGCTATTATCAAAAACAATTAAATCTAGCCCAGATTATGTTGTGACTCAAAAGAAAAAAAAAAAGAGAGAAATACAGAGCAGTTACGTACAGTTGATGATGAGCACAACTTTTTCCAACACTTTATTGGCAAGAGCCAATTTTTTGGGACTTTTCACTAATGTTTTCTGTGCAGCAATATACGAATAAGCCAAAGATTGAAAGTTTTCCCAATTTAGTTTGGTGCGGTCAAGCCAGTTTTTGGTAATGTAGAACTTTATAAGTAAACAAATCTATATCAACACATGTGAATCTAACCTAGAAAGAGGTATTGTATGAATATGAAGAACTGCTAGTTCCCAAGAAAGAGTAGATTTATGATATCCCATTTTTTGCAAACGTACTTTCAATGAGGTCCACAATTTATGTGAGTAGCAGCAAGACCATATAATATGCATAAGGTCAGCATTTGGAAATGAACAACATGGGCAGGAGGAAGATTTGCTGGGATTAAATTTATTAAGTTTGTCAGGAGTGCAGTATACATTATTATTTATCATTAGTTGGGTATAGTAAAGTTTCTTGAAGGGTGAGAATTCTAGAGTCGTTTTGATAGCAGAAATTTTCTGTTTTATAGTTAATTGTGAGTTATGTTTATCCCAATATTTGGAAAAAAGACAATCCTTATTGTGAATTATATCCATTAATAGATTATATGACTTGGATAGCATTTTCTCTGGAAGCGATAAAGTTTGAATCAGTATGTCTAAATTAATAAAATTCTGATTTTCTGTTTTAATGTGGGCAAATTTAGGAATGATAAGATCTCTTAGCTGACGAAGAATGGTGATATATCTACCTCTAACCTCAAAAATATTACATAAATTAGTTAATGTTTGATCTTTATGTTTCAAAATATCCCATATATTAAGCTTTTTTTATTAAAGGGAAATCTGAGAGATTGATCATGTTATTATTCAATTTAATATTTGGATTTAGATGAACTGGCTGTATTAATTGGAAAGTACTATCTAAGTTGACAAGTTTTAATATCTCTTGAAAACATTTAACCTTCTGTTTTAAGAATTTAGAAATTTTAAGAGTATCCATAATATCCATAGGTAGAAATGGAAGAGTCATTGGATTAATTTTTTTTGCGAAAATATGCTGGTACCAAAGCTTAATCCAATTAGGAAGATTCTTGAAATTACTAAGATTAATATTAGTGATAGAAGTTTGTTAGCTGCAATAATTAAATAGTAAAGATGAAAGTTTGGTAAACTTAAGCCACCTTTATTTTTAGGGAGCAGTAACTTAGAATATGAAATTCTAACTGATTTCGGAAACCAGATAAATTTAGCCAACTCCTTGTGTATTTTGGAGAAAAAAGTTTTGGGAATTATTTGATCTGTGGAGTTAATTTGAAAAAGGAGTTTAGGAAGAGCATTCATTTTAATTATCACAGACTTGGATAAGAGAGTAAAATTTAGTACTTCCCATTTGCGTAAATCAAGAGAAATTGATGACCATGTTTTTGTTAAGTTGTTTTGAAATGTTGAGAGGCCATTATGAATAAAATGAATCCCTAAATATTTAATTCCATTAGTTATTTGAAAAGTGGATTCAGGGAATAAATATATCTTGTGAGCGTGAGGATTAATGGGAAAGACATGAGTTTTTTTAGAGTTAATCTGATAGCCCGAAACTTGTGAAAATTTATTAATAGAGCCAACTAGCTTGGGAAGATCCGTAGTAGGAGTTTGAAAGTAAAGCATTAAGTCATCCGCAAAGGATGATAAAAGAAGTTTGGTATTCATAAGTCTGGGGATTCTGTTAAAAGAGTTTTGTGCTATACTTAATAAAAGTGGTTCTATATATATGTTGAAAAGGAAGGGAGATAGATGGCATCCTTGCTTTGTGCCATTGGTGATTTTAATAGGATTAGAAGTCTTCCCATTAATATGTAAAAGAGTAGTAGAATCCTTATATAAGGTTCTAATAAATTCTATATAAGTAGTAGGAATGTTAAAGTGATCCATAGTACTAAAAAGAAAATCCCAATTAACTCTGTCAAAAGCCCTTGATGCGTCAAGAATCAATGCATAAAGAGAATTACTGTCTGCCTTGGTAAGATGAATTAATGTATCTAAAGTCAAAGTGTTGTCCCAAGTATGTATGTGAGATATGAAACCAGCTTGGTCAGATGAAATTATCAATGGTAGGATTTTTTTTAATCTATTAGCCAAGCTAGAATTTTTATATCTATGTTTATTAGTGAGATTGGCCTATAGTTATGTGGATCTGATTTTTCTTTAATATTTTTTAGAATTAGTATTGTTTTTGAAGTATTCCAGTATAAATCTGTTATACCATTGATTTTTATGTACTTATATACTTTGAAAAGAAAAGGTGCTACCGCCTGTTTGAAAGTTTTGAAAAACTCAGATGTAAAGCCATCTGGACCTGGGGATTTTCCACTTTTGAGCCTATCTATAGTGTCTATGATTTCTTGGATATTTATTGGTGCTATAAGTATATTTTGTTGTTCTTCATTTAATCTAGGAAATTTAATATTAGACAAATAACTCTCCATGCACTGACTATTAATTGCGTCCGATTTTTTAGAGTACACATCTGAATATAAAGAGGTAAAAAGTTGAATAATCTCCTTATCTGTGCTGTATATTCTCTTCTCATATTGTATAGGCATTACTCTAGGTATAATTCGATTGTTTTTGATTATTCTCGCTAATGTTTTGGAAGGAACTTGGGCCCATTCAGAGTAAGTAGCCAACATTCTTTGCTCTAGTATAGAAATATTATTATGATGTAGCAGTAATAGTTCTTTTTGGAATTCCCTAATTTGCTCATAACATGAAGAACTAGGGTTCAATTTATGCAAGTTTTCAAGAGATTGAATTTTTCCCTTTAAAAACAACTCTTTCTTATTATAATGTTTCTTAAGATATGAAGCTTTATTTATTAACATACCTCTCAGATTTGCCTTACAAGCGGCCCATTGGACATCATAGAGAATATTTGTTGAATCAAGATTATTGTACATTTCAGTTATTATTTCATTGCACAATTTTTTAACTTCCTCATTTTTGAGTAGATTGTTATTTAATGTCCACTTATTAATCATTTGCGTACGTGACATATTTGTATCTGTATTGAGTATTAGAGAGATCCTTGAAAGATCAGAAAAAAATCTGGGCTCTAAAGAAAAGTTAATTAACAAATGTGATAAGGAGTTTGAAATAAGAAAAAAGTCTAACCTTGACCATGCATTGTAGCACTTCGAATAATATGTGTAAATATCTTTACTATCTGAATAACCAATAGAAGAGAGAGGATCTATAAGATCTAGATCCAACATCAAGTCTTCCAGGGCTACTGAAGCTTGGTGATTATAAGAAAGTGATTTACTAGTACGATCTAAATCAGGATTAATAACAGAATTCCAATCCCCTCCCACAATAATGTAGTGATCTTTAAAAGCAGCAAGAATGTTATAAATCTGTAAAATAAATAGATATTGATTATTACAAGGGGTGTATAGATTAAGAATTAGAAAAGGTTTATCCATGTTGTGGATGTTGGCAGTAAAATAACACCATCTCCCCTCAGGATCATATTTCTCCTCAATAATAATACCTTGAAAATTCTGCTTAACTAAGATTGCCACACCCTTCGAGTTAGAACTATTGCCAGCCACAATTATTTTGTTAATCCATTTCTTTTTTGTATCTTTGAACCAATCTTCTCTAATTAAATGAGTTTCTTGTAGGAAACATACATTAGCTTGAGATTTATATAGCAAATGAAATAATAATGCTTTTTTGGCTTTGTTTTTTAGCCCCCTGACATTCCATGAATCAATATGTAAGGGCTTTACCATATGTTATTAAAAATCTTTGTAAAGGGAAATAAAGACTTAATGTATTAATGATATAGTGGAAGTTTGATATATTGTTTTCTGTATATCTAGTGTTTTGCAAAATGAACATTTTCAATAAAGCTTTATTTAAGGAACTGTACCACTCCCTTATACCCACCCCGGTGCTTATCCACCTTCCCCTAACAACAAAGGGAGTATGTAGATTTCCAAGTAGAAAGTAAGTGTTTTCATCTAGGATAATGTTTGTGAAAGCAGGAGTTACCTTTCATATTGTCCTAAAAAGGACAATCCCTAAATTAAATACAAATATACATATATACATATTATTAAAGAAACAAGATGTCAAACAAACTAAAGACTCCATAACATCCTGTTCACTGCTCCAAAAGAAAAATAGCTAAAAAGAGAAGGTTTTATTGAGCTAGCTATATAGCTATATATATATACATCAATTTAATGCCTGTTAATAATCAAATAAGCTTATTTACCACTGTTAAACTGTTTTTTAATGCTTCAACAGCTGCAAATGTAACTAGTGGAAACATAATAACAGCAGCAAAAACATCATATAATGTAGTATTAGATTTCAAAGTAACCATTTACAGGACCTATTAATTTACTAGTATTACAATAAGACAATATACAGTATTCTGTTAGTAATAATTAAAATGCTATAATACTTATTATTATAATCTCTATTATAATCTGCAGGTCAAAGTCTATAAAAACAGATCTGTAAAAGAAAAAATAAAAATAACAGTATACCTTAATACGTAGCACAACATACAATTTTTCCAAACCTTTTGTGCATAAATACTAAAGTCTGTATACAATTTTAAATGTTACAACACACATTAACTATAAATGTTTATTTTAGTCTATAAACAGCTATATTTAAAGCTATACATATTTTCCCAACTACTATGATTTTATTATCTATTTATGACCTCACTAAGAGTTAGAACATTTAAAATGTATCATGTATTTGAACATTTAGTTTGCAGAAATCTGTAACATACCATATTATAGTGATATAACTTCGCAATAAGTCTTCTTTTCTCATCTGATCAGCATTGCAAAATTCATACTACACAGCCCAACCCTATTTGGGTACAATTCTCTAAACTATAAAACTACATAAAATGTCATATTAGACACTCTGAAGTCAATTTCAGTTTTCGAAACCTCTTAGTGGTTCGGTTTTTATATCGGTTAGACCAGAAACCTTATGTTTAGATTAAGCTAGAGTATTATACTGTAGGTCTACGCATATGCAACTGCATAGCATAACTATTTGCTTAATTTATCCTCCGTCACCCAGAAAATTTTTCAGACTGTTAACAAAAACTTGTTTATTGCAGAGAAAAACTGACCAAGCTTGCCATAACGTAGTAAATGCATCACATCAGGTTAGAGTACAACAACCTACTTGCGTTAGTCAAGACTGGTTGAATAAACTGATTAAACAAACTAGTGACGGAATGAAAGAGGAAGCTGGATAGTCTTAGCTTCGAGACCATACGGATGAATAGCTTAGGATCTTACCTTCGCAATCGCTTAAGAGCATTTAGTTCAAGCATTGTATGGACTCATTTAGATTCCACTGATGGTCTCCGTATTAAGACTCCAGAAAAAACAAAGGACATCATTTCATCTCCCTGTCAGATGCTTTCAGTCGAACCTCGCAGACCTGCTGATGAAAGGAGACATCTGGTGTTCACTCAAAAAAGAACCCCACAGCTCCAGCTATCTGAATTGACAGTTCCTATACGCCAAAAAATCTGGTGACCCATCTATAGTGTTTGAACAAGTAAATCTTTAAATAGACCTCAGGTAGAAACTTATCTGGATATGTGTGATTTGCTTTATTTAAGTTAACATTGAGTAAACTTTAACTTATTACAAAAATTCCGGTGAACTGAAATTTACCTTGTGAGTTACTACTATCCAATTATGTTAACCAGACATTAATCACAATCTTATTTAGTAGGCAAAAAATTTTCTGGAGAATTCTTGAATATACTTAAAAATATATCTTTCGCTTCCTGAGCATTGCTTGTTGAGTATCTTTTATCTTTGTAAATGAATGACAACGTGTTGGGATATTGCATACGGAACTTTATGCCTTTTTTAATCAAGTCTGCGCAGAATGGAGAAAGCTTTTGCCTATTTAATTTTATTTGAGGGGGTAAGTCTTGTGAAAATGTGAGTTTATGTTTATTCCAAACAAGGAATTTTTGACTCTTTGCTGCTACTAAAATCTTTTGGGTATCTTGGAAATTCAGCAACTTTGTGTATATTATTCGCGGCAATGTCCTTTCTTGACGGGCTTTAAGTGCTCTGTGCGCTCTCTCCACTATAAGAGCATCTGGATTACTATAATTTTGTAATAAAGCCAGGAATATTTGTTTTGTAGTAGACAGAAGAGTTTGATGTTCATAACTTTCAGGTAGACCTCTTATGATTATGTTATTATGGCGACTTCTCGCCTCTAGATCCGGCAGTTTGGCTTGCATGTCCGCAATTACCACATCTTTGGCGCACAACTCTTTATTGATTGAATCTATGGCTATTTCATTTGTTTGTTGAGTATTTTCCAGTAAGTCTATTCTTTTAGTTATCGAAGAGAGTGATTTACCAAAACCTGATAGTTGCTCTGAGAAGTATTGAATAGACTTTTGTATGGGTTGAAGTACCACTTTTAACTCTTCAAGATGAAAACTAGAGTCAAATTTTTCTTTGGGATTTGTTTTAGTTGTGTCTGTTACCTGTTTATTAGTTCTTAACCTTTTAGAACTACTGTCCTTCTCAGGAGAAAGCAATGCTGAATATTTAGCCTTAGTAGCCTGAGTTTCCATATTGTCAGAATTACCGGCCATATCTTTGAAGTGACTCTGGAAGTGGGAAAATGAATGTCTTCAAGTGTTTCTAGTGTGCATGAGGCTTCTGATCCAAAGGCCCCAAGAGTTGTCACATAAATTAATTAAATTTTGAAGTGATTTTTAGTCAAAAAATAGTTCAAAAATATTTAAACCGAATCCTTAAAAGTAACTTGATGAATATATTGCAAAATAAACAGGCTCACCGCGTTTATAATTGTCGGTATTACCAAAGTTGTGAGGAGCTCTATGAACTAGATGTACTCTAGACGACGACCATCTTGGAATCCCTCAAGGGCACAAGGATATTCTAGAACTTATGCAGGCAGATGTAAGGAAAAAAGTTAAAACACCCATACTGCAGGATCTATAGGTAGGAATAACAAGCATTTTTCTGATAAAACATTAAAAACTGGAAAAACTATGAGCTTCCTATAGGTAAAGAGAAAGGTCAAAAAGTAGTTTTCCGTAAGTTGGCATTAGGTGAAAAAAAACTGGGGGATTAAATACTGTCACCATCTAGAACAGTGAGGAGAAATAATCAGCGAGAAGTGGGCAAGAGAAAATTTCCTAAGTGCCTCTTAGGAAAAAAAATGAATATTTCAAGGAGTAAACAATTAAGACAGATTAGATGTTAATAAAAGAAGAGAGATGGCCACTCTTGATTAAATGGCTAATTGATGTGAGCCAGGGCTCCTTGGGGAATAGCTGATTAATGGGGGAAGGGATGTAGCAGTGAAAACAAAGTTGCTAAAAGAAGAACAAATGGTTGAGAAAAAGACAAATGGCCTGGGCTATTAAACACAGACATAGCAGACAGACTGTGGAAAAATAGTATGGCTTCCAAGAGTGTTGACAAAATCAAAGAAGTATCATAATTATTTGGTAGAACTGCTAACACAAATATTTTTATACCCCAATCAGACTATCAAAAGCTTTTCCAGAGACTGACCCAAAGTGCTGGAGATGTGAAAGGAGAGCATGGCAGCATGCTTTTGCAGATGTGGGGAACTTCAGGAGCTCATGGTAAAAATGTAATAGCTACTACAGAAAGAAACTGGGAAAGATATGGTGATGTCAAAAGAGCTATTAATTTATTATTATTATTATTATTTTTTTATGGGAGTGCTGTATTCACTGACTTATCATTGGTCAAAGAATGTCTTATATGGATGATAATACTGGAAATGAAAAAGGCAATTGCCAGACAGTAGAAAAGATCCATTAGACTCACACTGGAAGAGGATATCCCTCTAAAAAATGCCCACAGGGTATAGGAGGAAAAAGGTGTAACTGATAATTAAAAAGTGTCTATCCAAAATGGGATCAGCGGAACAGAGCAGCGGAGACTGAGAAAGAAAGAGCTCATTGCAGGAAGAAGCCATCTGAATTTGAATGAAAGAAAAGGCTTCATTTATTTATAGTTGCAATGGACGATGAAGGTAGTATGGATTGGTTGGCTTCTCTTTTTCCTCCCTGGAAGTAAGCACTTAGCATTGAATGCAGAGTCCCTGTCCCAAACATGGACGTAAATTTGAGTTGTTTTATTTGATCACACAGAGACAAAGAGAAAGAGAGAGAGAGAGAGAGAGACAGAGACAGAGAGAGAGAATGAGTTAGTGATATCTGAGTATTGTAAGTCCTGGTATCATATTGGGTATACTGTATAATAATGACTAGGGTGTAATCAGGGTTATTAATTAGAAGATTTAAAATATGAACACCACCAATAGAGCAAAATCAGTACAAAATGCATGCAGAATGTGCATTTTGTCAAACACATGAATGATGGTCAATAAAGTTGTATTTAAAAAAAAATAGTTTCATGGTCCCTGATAATATAGCATGCTGCTTTGTTGTAATCATGAAGAACAGTATCTGTGAACCCTTTAATCTCAGCCCTCTGCCATGATATGTGCTGGAGTCCTGAACACAGTGAGTTTAGTGGCTCTACATAAGAGAGATGTTGCAACTGACCCTGATAACTGCCATCCCATTACCATCACTAGTCTTATCAATAACATTGTGGAGTAGATCTCCATCAACTTCATTAATAGCCATATTGGTAACTTATAAACCACTGACCCTAATCATTTTGGTTTTGTGAAGGATAGATCTTGCTTGTTTAATTATGTTATTATTCTCAACTTTGCCAAAGCATTTGATATGATTCATCTTGCAGACTGTTGATAAATATACCAGGATAAACAATGGCAATATTATACAGTGGTTTGCTGCTTGGATCTCTGCTCAGTGAAACATGGTGTTAAGTTGGTAGTATCTTTTCATTTATTAGATTAATCACTGGCAGATTCCCTCAGGGTCATGTGCCAGGTTTGCCTTAAAATGGTCTGAAGTTTATAAAGTTGATAAAGTTGCATATGACTGAAAACATGCAAGAAGGGATAGATAAGAGTCATCACCTTGTGCTCTGACCATGGACTTGGGTATTTTGCAAAAAATGTAGTGAAGCAACATTTGAGAAACAGGTGATTATCACTAAAATAGAATTCCACGTGAGGTCTATACCTTTGTTAAACATCAATGCACTTTTCTTGACATAAAGCTGTCAGCTGATCATCAAGTAGCAAATACTGATGCAGCTCCTGTGGTATTGTGGGATAATGCCCTGACTATGACCCAGGTGACACAGCTTCAGTCACCAGATGAGGTGACTGACAGAGTGGTGGGAGCAATGGGCACTGCCTGAAGTAGTAAAATCCATCTTTGTTCGGCTTCCTCTACCTCTTACTTTTGTTTTATTATTTCTAAAACCATGAAATTAAAATATGTTTCCTATCTTCTTCTTCCACATGTTTTACTAAAGCACTTGTGTCTTTTTTATTTCTTATATCTCTAAGGTGTTCAAGGATATGTTCCTTTAGACACCTATTGGTAAGAGGGGAGGTGATATAAGGAATAAGGTAGAGAAAGCCGAACAAAGATGGATTTTACTACTTCAGGCAGATAGGTCTCCTGGATTGAACAATGCTGTTTCCTTGAAACCTTTTTTAAAATCCAGACCACTAAAACATTAAGTAATATGGATTATTACATAAAATGTGTCTGTTATATGTATATTTTATTTCATCTTATGCAGAATATAAGGCAAATTAATGTACTGATGTATGCAATTTTAATTAGTCTATGTCATAGTTCTATATGTGTTTTCATTGGTTGAACCATATTTTAAATACCAATGTTTTAACTGTTTTTATGAGTCTGAAGAAGCGATCAGCTGACTTAGATCGCGAAAGTGCTTACTCTTGTTTAATAAAGTGGTGTGAAACTGCAAGTGAACCGTTTCCTACCTTGACTACTACATCTCAGTTACAACTTTTGGTTTTATAAAGGGCACTACTGTGAAGCTGCAAGTGATTTATTTCCTGACGTGGATTATTCCATTTTTATCTTCAGCTGTGGTCATACCATTGGTCTTTTCATTTTTTTCGCATACTATATCTATCCTTAGTTCAGCCAGGAAAGACAAATTGATAGGTATGTTTAATGAGGATATAGCATGGAAAATTGGGTAAGCTGCTGCAGACACAGGGTGCTACACTGCAATTCTCAATTTCATGCCTACTCTAAGCCTTAGCCATTAGGTTCATATGAAAGGAATGAGGAACAGGTAGGTCATAAAGTCAAATCTGTCTCCCCGTGGACAAATGCACAGATGTGCTGAGCCTCAGAATGCCTAATTTTATGAGTGGCTCCAGCAGCACTGGATAAAAAGTCCAGGGTAGAAGGTAAATTAGCTAGTAGACTTGGCATGGACAAGTATTAGGGTTCTGGCAATGAAGAGCGGGTGATGGGGAGAAAAAAAAGTAGCAATTACTGTATGGAAATCATTTTTCATTGTGCAGTAAATCACTAAAGAAATATAATCAAGAACTTAATAGATCTTACTTTCCATATATTCCTTCCCTATTAGGCTGATCTTTAAATATAATGGCCTGTTTGTTTTGTACCTCACCAAAACTGCATCTGAGTTTGAATGACCATAACATTTCATAACCGAAAGAATCAAGCAGCTGGGCCTCAACAGTAATCCAGACAAATTAAGAAATCTTAATCATGTGTACTATAGAGAAACAATCTTTCTGACATTATCACTGTTTCTGAGCTAGAGAAGATCTAGTAAAACAGGGTCATTAATAACCTAAAATATCAGATGGTGATCTTTTTGTAGGAGTCTGTATGAGATGGGAAAAAAATTAAGATTTCTTAATTTGTCTGGGTTACTGTTGGGGTCTAAATTCTTGATTCCTTTCATTATGCTTGGTAAGCAATGTAATGGTAATGCATGGGGAAGTAGACTCACATGTATGGGGCAGCTGTTGAAGGCCAGGGTCCAGCATTGTGTTGTAGGAGTGCCACAGCCCACCTCTGGGCAACCTGTCCAATACCAAGTGTGGTACTACTGACTAGAGGCTGTCTAAATGGGAGAAGTGTTGTAGGGCATGGATTACCTTTGTGGGTATTTCCATGCCCTTTCCAGTTGGTACAGATGTCTGGATAGGTGCATATCAAATGGGCCGGGACATTGTACTAAATTATCATTATACTGGCTGAGGACTATACAGAGGTAATGTCCACCTTTTTTCTGGATGCACTCCCTTTACCTATGAGTTGCACCATGTACAAGGCCTTTCTGACCACTGCCATTACATGATACTTTAATGTGACATTGTTATCAAACTGAGTACCCAGGTCTCTTAAGACAGGTTGTGTGTTTCTGGGGTTGCCAATGATGTAGTAAGAAGTGGGGCTGTGTCCTTGCTGTATGGCATGATGGTAATGGTTTCTGCATTTAGCTTGAGGCCAGGAACTTGGCACCAGTCTGTACCCGATGTAAGACCCTGTTGCAGTGTGTTAACATCATTTGGTGGGTCAATGACAGACAGCACACAGGTTACAGTCACCACAGCATTAGTCAGTACCTCCATATGTGAGTGGTGGCAGTTAGCATTCATGCCTAGGTACATGTAGGTTATGTACGGACAGTGCCTACCCACAGGGCCTCAACATGTAAACATATTGCATGCATATAGGCAACACAGAGTATGGTTGCCACCTTAATGAATGCCCAGTGTGGGACACTTCTTGTAGTATCATGACATTTGGCAGGAAAAACCATTCCCACAGCAAGTGCAAAGGACAGGACTTCTCTTGGTCTGCCAATATGACATCTTATTTTTGATGCATTTCGCTAGGTTATGCTATGTCTCAGAACATGGAGTTGTTTCTGATATAAAATGACTTGTTTATGAAACTATTACAAGTAGGAAATGTTTGTTGTCTTACACTCTTGGGACCTATGCATTGTTTTAGTTGTTTTCACAGAACCCATCTGGCCAAACATGGACTGCAACCTGCATAGTGGGACAAGTATTGAGCCTAACACTGTCACACTACTGCAAGGGGATATACATAGACACATACACACTCTCATGAACTGCTCTTGTTGGGGTTAGAACTCCTACCTGTATAGCTGTATATACTATAACACTACATACATATTGCATGCACCACAGAGCATATATGTTTTGGTAGTGCTGGACACTACTATTCAGGTGGATGACATCTGCAGG